>NC_045593.1:63187715-63350215 GCF_009819795.1 Aythya fuligula | reverse complement strand
TGCCTTACAACCCTCTCAGTAAAGAGCTTTTTCAAAGTACCTAGTCTAAATCTCCCCTCTTTTAGTTTAAATCCATTACCCCTTGTCCTATCATTTTCTGCCCAAATAAAAAGTTGCTCTTCACCTCCCTCAGCCTGATGGCCACACTTCTTTGGATGCAGGCCAGGATACGATTAGCTTCCTGGGCTGCAAGAACACATTGCTGACTCATCTTCAGTTTTTTATCCAACAACACTCCCAAGTCCTGCTCTGTAGACTGCTCTCATGCCCCAGCCTGCCTTCATTTTTGGGATTTCCCCAGCCCAGGTGCAGGACTTTTCACTTGGCTTTGCTGGACTTCATGAGTTTCGCACAGGCCCACATCTCAAGCCTCTCAAGGTCCCCCTCCTCCTGCATCCCTTCCTTCCTGCACGTCAACCTCATCACTAAGCTTGGGTTGACTGCCAGCTTGCTGAGGGTGCTCTCAATCCCACTGCCCACATCAATAACAGATGTTAATAGCACTGGTAGCAGTGCTAGCCCCTGAGTGAAGGTTGGTGGTGAAGAATGAAGGAGAGCTCTCATTACTGGTATCCATCTGGACATTAAGCTATTGACTGCAAATCTTTGAATGCAAGTATCCAGCCACTTCCTTACCCACTGCATGCTCCAAATGTCATGTCCATGTCTCTCCATTTTAGTGCTTTGCACAAGTTGGGATAGATGATACCAATTGCTCTGCCCCTATCTACCAGTGCTGTAGCCCCATTGTAGAAGGCTACCAAGTTAGTCAGGCATGATTTGCCCTCAGTAGAGCCATGCTGCCTGTCACAAACAACCTCTTTGTTTTCCAATTGCCTTATGTGGATGCCTTCCAGGATGATCAGCTCAATGATCTTGCCAGGCAGAGACGTGAGACTGAGTGGCCTATAGTTCTCTGGGTTTCCTTTTTTTCCTTTTTAAAAATCTATTTTATATTTTCACTTTTCCAGTCTCTAGAAGCTTCACTGGACTGCCACAACTTTTCAAAGACTATGTATACTGGCTTAGCAACTTTATCCACCATTTCTCTCAGGACCCTCAGATGCATTTTATTGGGCCCCATGGACTTGTGCACATTCAGGTTCCTTAGGTGGTCTCCAACCTAATCTTCTCCTGCAGTGTGTATTACCTCACCCTCCCAGTCCCTTTCTTCTGATTCTGTGAAATGGGTCCATTGCTGGTGAAGACTGAGGCAAAAAACTTGTTGAGTATCTCAGCCTTCTCCATGTTGGTTGTAGCCAGGTCTTCTGTTTTGCTCATTGGGGTGGGGCAGGGGTACAGTTTCTATTATCATCCTTTGATGTCCTATGTACTTGAAGAAACCCTTCTAATTATTTTTTACATCTTTAGACAAGGTCAGCTGCATCTGTGCTTTGGCTTTCCTGGTCCCCTCCCTTCACTCCTGGGCCATACCCCTATAATCTCCCCAGAACATTTTTCCCTGCCTCCACTGCCTATCCATTTTGTTTTTATATTTTAGTTTGGCTAAGAGGTCTTGAATTTGCCAAGATAGTCTCTTCCCTCCGTTGCCCAACTTCTTGCAAGTTGGACCAAGAGCTCTTGTGCCCTAAGAAAAATGTCTTTAAATATCTCCCAGATCTAATTAGCTCCTTTATCTCTGATTGTTCTGCCCTAGAAATGAACCACATTGAACCAACAGTTTGTTTAGAACTTCTTTCCTAGTAACTTATAATGCACACCTTTTGTCTTCCCTTCAGTGTAGTTTTGCATTGACTCCACTCCAAAAGAAAACACGTTCCAGTTTTCCTGTAGATTAGGAAACAAGTTGTGTGAAATAGGGCCTATTGAGAATTCAGATTACATTTAGAATGTTCAGAGTAACTCAAACCTTCTAAAAAGCATATAGGTTTATTTTCTTTATAATACATTATAAAATGTAAACATTCTGAGACTGTTTTTTTTTTTTCCCCCAGTGTTTCAGCAGAACAGCAAGCAATGATGCCTCTATCTTACCATGGTTTCTTACTAACAGGTAACATGTCAGAAGTTTTACTTATTTCTCATAATCTGTTACAAAGAAATATTCTTAGTAGATGTATGATAATTAGTATTATAGTATGTGGCACTAGTAATGCATTTCAGAAGTGTTTTAAATTCTGCAAGAAGTTACTTATTTTATATTCTGTCTCTCTTGTAATAAAGCCAAGATTTTGTATAGTTTTGCCAAGGATTTTGGTACTACAATAAGTACACTGAACTCTGTCTAATCTCCTGATTCCTGAGGGAGACTTACTCATATCACAAGCCCATCTCTGTGATGCCAATTACATTCATAAAATTAAAATGCCTGTTACTCCAACTGAACACAGCTGCCAAATAATAAAATTAAGAGTAACATTGTGCATCTGTCAGCCTATTTTGACTTACATACATATTGTGCATATTTTGTCTTTAAGGATGATTTTATACGGTTAAATTGATTTTTTGGCTACTTTTTCTGTTTGGATTGCCCAGCTCTTGTTCAGTTCCATGCTGTTTTCCTGTGAGACTAATGACTTGGTTATTAGGAGCAGAGTGAAGAGTACAAAACAAAAAGAAAAACAAAAATCTTTTATAGGGTACATGGGGTGTCGTGTTTGTATGGGAATTGCCATCAATGTGCAGTGTTGGTATTCATCAATGCACAATGCACATTCCATCAACGTGCAGTGAGGTATTCTGAGCAGAAAATAAATTAACCTTTTAATGGGAACTAATGTAATTCACTGATATTATGCACAAATCTTCAAACTGGCTAAAGAAGCCCTCATGGGTTTTGTGACACCCAAGAAAACCCGAGGAACCCAAGGAAATATAATAAAAGTTTTAGCAATTTAAAAGTTTCTCTCTTTTTTCCCACAAGTTGTCAGAAATTCATTGTGGAATTCCTTAAACTTAAGCCATTAAGTTTACCTGGCAGCACCTCAGTGAGCTTGTTGTTACTCTAATTATTTGCTCTGTGTTGTCTACAGAGTTGTAGCCATATCTGTATTCTGAAGCCAGCATTGTGACCCCTCCTGACCTCACTCAAGGTGATGCTTAGGCACTGAGTTGGTCCCTGCCTTCTGCTGTGTCTTGCTGCACCTTTTAATTATTTATTTCAGCAGTCTTCACATTTTTTTTTTTATGTATCCTGAACACCATCCTTGCTTTTACACAAACTTACCTTACTCATATACTCTAGCCACCACCAGCTTACAAGTAAACATGTGGTTGGTCTCTGCTTGTATGAACCCCAAAATTTAGGTTGGCATCATACTCTGCAGCTATGCACTGAACATTCCCCTCGTCCCTGTTGGCTTGAGAAGTCTGCCAAACACTCTTGTCAAACACTCCAGTCAAAAGCAGTAGCTTGCTAACATATGCTATAGCCCCTCCAAAGCTACTTTAGCCTGAAAACCTTGCATAGAGTTAACAGTCTGGTTAGGTGACATGAAAAAGCCAGTATGCACTTTTAACATACTCTCTTGTAGTTTTTTTAAGGTTTCAAGTTTGTTTTCATCTTTTGCTTAGAGATATGCCAAGATAACAGAGGGGTCCAGAAGTACAGTGCTGCAGCTAAGGCTTTTCATCAGATTACAGTTGCGCTGGGGATGAAGGAGCTAATGGACACCAACACAACAGCACTTCTTTCTAACCCATTCATGCTATCTTTAATAATTTTGTTTCTCCTATACAACAATTTAATCCTTAAAATGAATTCTACCGCTCCATCAGGTACCAATTTTATTACAGTTTGCATTTTCATCATATCTCAGAGACACTAATCTCAATACCACTTGGAGGTCTAGTTCAGTAATGACTAAAAAAATAAATAATACCTGTATCAATGTCAGTAACAATGACAATAATAATAAATTGTAGTAAGGGCATAAATTCTGACATCAAGCTTGCTTTAGTCTGAATGACTTTTTCAACCTATTTAGATATCTGTACCTTGTTTGCTTACACTGCTTATAACCTTAAACTCCAAGAAACCAAAACCACGCCTGACGTTTATTCCATCAACATCGACCTGCCAAGTCACAGTATCACTTTAGTAGAATCTGGCACCAGAATTTGGCTAGTGCTAGATCTTGCTGCTTCTAGGTCTCAATTGTATGTGTTACACACCAAAAGTCACAGAAGCACAGAATGACCGAGGCTGGAAGGGATCTCTGAAGATCACTTAGTCCAACCCCCCTGCTGAGCAGGATCACCTAGAGCACATTACACAGGATGACAGCCAGGTGGTTTTTGAATATCTCCAGAGAAGGAGACTCCACAACCTCTCTGGGCAGCCTGTGCCAGTGTTCTGTCACCCTCACAGTAAAGTGCCTCCTAATCTTGGGCCTAAACATTCTGTGCTTCAGTTTGTGCCTATTGCCTCTTATCTTGTCGTTAGGCACGACTGAAAAGTGACCAGCTCCATCCTTTCAGCAGCTTCCCCTCAGATATTTATACACATTGATGAGATCTCCCCTCAGTCTTCTCTTGTCCAAGCTAAAATGGTCCAGCTCTCTCAGCCTGTCCTCGTATGACATGTGCTCCAATCCTCTGATCACCTAGTAACTCTCCTCTGGACTTGCTGCTGTAGCTCCATGTCCCTCCTGTGCTGGGGAGTTCAGAACTGGACACAATTCCAGGTGTGGCCTCACCAGGGCTGAGGAGAGGGTAAGGATCACAAGGTCACCTCCCTTGGCCTTATGGCAATACAACAAGTCTTGTATCACTGACTTTATTTACTTTTTTTCCTGTGTTGGTGATTTTTTTTTTTTTTTAATATCAAATTAACGAGTACAAAGGGACAATGGATAGATATTTCTGTTAAAAATGGAAAGTGATCAATGTTGGAAATATTTTCCATTTGAGATGTCTTAAGAGTTTTTATTCTAAATTATTACATATTTTTGGATAATCAGAAATAATTAAAGAAATATGTTAAATTGTTAAATGTTAAATTGGTGTTGGTGTCTATCCCCTTTAACATCTTCCTTGGTGATTTAGACAGGGGAATGGAGTGCACCCTCAGTAAGCTTGCAGATGACACCAAGTCATCTAAAATGGATGACTTGGACAAATCCAAGAGGAAGTGTCAATCTGGTGGAGGGTAGGAAGGCCCTGCAGAGGGACCTGAACAGGATAGTTTGATGGGCAGAGGCCAATGGGATGAGGTTCAACATGGCTAAGTGCTGGGTCCTGCACTTTGGCCACAACAACCCCATGCAATGCTATAGGCTTGGGGCAGAGTGGCTGGAAAGCTGTGCTGAGGAAAAACATCTGGGGGTGTTGGTCAATGCACATCTGAATATGAGCTGTCAGGGATGGCCAAGAGCATCCTTTGCCAGCTGGCCAGGATGGCCAAGAGCATCCTGGCTTGTATCAGGAGCACTGTAGCCAGCAGGAGCAGGAAGGTGGTTGTCCCCCTGTACTCGGCTCTGGTGAGGCCACACCTCAAGTACTGTGTTCAGTTTTGGGTCCCTAGCTACAAGAAGGACATTGAGGCCCTGGAGTGTGTCCAGAGAAGGGCTACGAAGCTGGTGAAGAGCCTGGAACTTAAGTTCTGTGAGGAGTGACTGAGGGAACTGGGGTTGTTTAGTCTGGAGAAGAGGAGTCTCATGGGAGACCTTATTGTTCTCTGCAGGTACCTGAAAGGAAGGTGAGAGGAGATGGAGGTTTTGTAATGAAAGATCAAATTACAGTCACTTGTATTTACCTTAATTGCTAATGGCCACATGCTTGGTAATGGAGACAGGAGACAAGGCTACTCAGATTTTTCTTCTGTTTAGCAGAGTGTGGTTAATTTTTCATTCACTATACTGTAGAAATAATAATAATAATAAAGTAGAAATCTAGTTACTAAATATTATTCTTCAAGTACATTGCAGGTATTATCTGCAGAAGACTCTGAATTTATGTCTGGCAGCAGTACAGGACCTGGAGATATATATTGTCCATGCAGTTAATCTTGAATATGTTTCAGTTAGAATGTTCAAGTTCTCTGTGTACTCTTTCTTACCTGCAGTGATGTGGAAAACTGAAGATTTTTTATCGCTTGTATATACATTAATTAAGAACTTGAATCTCTTATAAAAGTGTATCAAAATATTCAGAAATCTCATAAGGCTGTTATGATTCTATATTCTTTCTTGACTGTCACTATTTCCTAAGCACATTGTCCTCACACTAAGAAGGAAAAGCATGAAGACAGTCCATTAATTTTGTCCATTAACTTTGAGAATATTTTTCAATCCTTGTACCACTTTTTCAAATATGAAATTCTCTTATCATGCTACTTGCAGTCTGTGAAGATTTCAGATTGGGTGCTTTAAGGTAAATGCTTAATTCTTCACCATTACAACATTGAGAAACAGAGAACCAAAGCTCATTTGCAGGTCTCAGTTGTTCTCCACAGTAAAGCCTGTGTCTGACAAGTTCCACATTTTGCATAATTTTCTTTCTAGCACAAAATGTACAAATGAGACTCGAAGCTTCCTGAAATAGAGACATGATTTATATCTTCTCAGAAAGCAAAAATTGTGATGGGATTTCACTTAAAGGATCCCATAAAAAAAAAAAAAAAAAAAAAAAAAAAAAAAAAAAAAAGGTGGAAAACCATCCTGCCTAGGCTGAAACACAATTGGTGACTATCTCACCATGATGTAATGACAATCATGAAAGCAGGTCTTACCCTGCAAGCAGTTTCAGTTTTACAGTATCTGCAGTAGAGGGGAGAACAATGCTTGTTAGAATAGGGATGGGCCCCAACAACTGTCTCATATATTTAAGCTGAACACCAGTTGGGGGATAGGAAAGGAGAAAACATGGACCATATTAAAGGAATATTGTAAAAAAACAATAAATGCAAAATTGCAGTATTGCATAGTTAGCAGTTCTTTACTGAATGGGATGCAGCTGCAAGGATCATTAATCCTCTTTAATTCTTTGCCAATCTTGGTGTTACAGAAGCAGTGGGAGTAGTGCTACTGGAAGCTGAATGTGGATATTAATTTTCCTTTTGTAATTTCCTGTTTCATTTGTATTCAGTAGACTACAGTTGCATACAAAAGAGGAAATGAGACTTCAACAAGATATAAAACAAACAATGATATATATATTTATAAAAGAGATAAAATAGCTCATAAACACAAAGAACTGCCTGAACCTCACTCACTTTTTTATCTCTATTAGAAATGTCTCAGATTTACATAATTTCAAAACAAATATTTTTCTTTCCTGTATGTATGTCCTTTCTGGTTCTCAAAATGCCAGAAAGCCATCAATAGATTCTTTTCTCTTTTTTACTCTCCCTGCTAGTAAGGGAGAGTATCCCTGTCCTCTAATAAGCACAATGACATTTATATCAACACATCCTCCAGGTCTTCCTTTTCAGTTAATCTACAGTTCCCTCTAGGACTCAACAGGCATATTCTATTTTTGCTATAATTTAAAAAGTGACTCTGGATACCTCAAATAGGACTGAGTAGTTCTGTAATCTTTCTTTTAATCTTTTGTCTTTGATGACTACAAATCATCAGGTTCAGATGCTGAATTACTTTAAATTAAACTTTTTTTCCTAGGACTGAGGTTTGACATGAATATATCAATGACACCTTATTGTCTACAGCTCTGACAGCAATCTGGTCCAAAATCTGCAGTTCCCAGACAAACTACTCACCAAGTGTTGAGTAAGGGATGCTACTATGCAAAGTTGTAGAACCTCGTAGATGTAGCTGAGACTAAGATGACTTTGGAAGATTAAGGAATTTATGTCAATATAAACAAGCAAACAACAACAAAAACAAAAACCTGGACAAGTCTGAAAGTTTTTTTCCAGATTTTCAAAACATTTGTCCTTGCTACTTGTCTCTGGAGCGGTCTGTCCCCATGTGCCCGAAGATGAGCCTGCATGGAAGAATACCGGCCTGGCTGAACAGAGAGTTGTAGCAAGAGTTTAGGAAAAAAAAGAGGGTTTATGATCTTTGGAAAAGAGGTCAGGCCACTCAGAAGGATTACAAGGATGTTGTAAGGATGTGTAGGGACAAAATTAGAAAGGCCAAAGCTCATCTGGAGCTCAATCTAGCTATTGCTTTTAAAGACAACAGAAAATGTTTTCATAAACACATCAGCATGAAAAGGAGGACTAAGGAGAATCTCCATCCTTTGCTTGATGCGGGGGGAAACTTAGTGATGAGTGATGAGGAGAAGGCTGAGGTGCTTAATGCCTTCTTTGCCTCAGTCTTTAGCAGCAAAACCAGTTGTTCTCTGGATACCCAGTACCCTAAACTGGTGGAAGGGGATGGGGAGCAGGATGTGGTCCTCACAATCCATGAGGAAATGGCTGGCGACCTGCTGCAGCACTTAGATGTACACAAGTTGATGGGGCCATATGGGGTCCACCCGAAAGTACTGAGAGAACCGGTGCAAGAACTGGCCAAGCCACTTTCCATCATTAATCAGCAGTCCTGGCTCTCAGGAGAGGTCCCAGTCGACTGGCGGCTAGCAAATGTGATGCCCATCTACAAGAAGGGCCAGAAGGTAGACCCAGGAAACTATAGGCCTGTTAGTTTGACCTCAGTGCCAGGGAAGCTCATGGAGCAGATTATCTTGAGCATTATCATGCTGCACTTGCAGGGCAACCAGGTGATCAGACCCAGTCAGCATGGGTTTATGAAAGGCAGGTCCTGCTTGACGAACCTGAGCTCTTTCTATGACAAAGTGACATGCTTAGTGGTTGAGGGAAAGGCTGTGGATGTCATCTACCTTGACTTCAGCAAGGCTTTTGACACCGTTTCCCACAGCTTCTCCTTGAGAAACTGGCTGCTCTTGGCTTGGACTGGCGTATGCTTTGTTGGATTAGAAACTGGCTGGGTAACCAGGCCCAAAGAGTTGTGGTGAATGGAGTTAAATCCAGCTGGAGGCTGGTCACTAGTGGAGTCCCCCAGGGCTCAGTACTAGGGCCAGTTCCCTTTAATATCTTTATCAATGATCTGGATGAGGGGATTGAGTGCACCCTCAGTAAGTTTGCAGATGACCAAATTAGTACCAAGTTAGGTACGTTTGTCGATCTGCTCGAGGGTAGGAAGGCTCTGCAGGAGGATCTGGATAGGCTGCACCGATGGACTGAGGCCAACTGTAAGAAGTTCAACAAGGCCAAGTGCCGGGTCCTGCACCTGGGATGCAATAACCCCAAGCACAGCTACAGGCTGAGAGATGAGTGGTTAGAAACATGCCAGACAGAGAAGTACCCGGGAGTATTGGTGGATAGTCGGCTGAATATGAGCCAGCAGTGTGCTCAGGTGGCCAAGAAGGCCAACAGCATCCTGGCTTGTATAAGAAGCAGTGTGGCCAGCAAGGCTAGGGAAGTGATTGTCCCCCTGTACTCAGCTCTTGTGAGGCCTCACCTCGAGTACTGTGTTCAGTTTTTGGCCCCTCACTACAGGAAGGACATGGAGGTGCTCGAGCGAGTCCAAAGAAGGACAACAAAGCTGGTGAGGGGTCTGGAGAACAAGTCTTATGAGGAGCAGCTGAGGGAGCTGGGCTTGTTCAGCCTGGAGAAAAGGAGGAGAGACATATGGAGTGTCCTTAGAGGCAGGTTATTCATGCATCTTCTTCAGACAGCTGGCAAACTCCCTTCAGTATGCCTCATCTCACAAACCCAGATAAGTAGGAAACCTAACCTGATTCTAAATGCAGATATTACAGATGGCATAGTTGTTTGGAAGAGTCTTTCTCAAATGTTTTTACCATGTGTTTTCTACTAAATATCTCTAATATATTTTATACAAATAACAGTTATTACTGGTATTTCACATGATGTGCTTATGCATATTGGCTATTCTTACCTAGTAAGAAGAATCTACACGGGATTCATTTTAGGATTATTTAAAACTAATGCTTTAATTTTTTCATATCTGGCCTTCAGACCAGGACTTTCAGCAGGAAAATTTCTGTCAAATGGGCAGGAAGATACCGGGAATATTGACTTGACTTTGGGAATGTAGGCTTGTGGAAATGGAAGCAATTAATAAAGTTCAATAAAAAAACTGAAATAAAGGAAGAGTTGAAACATCACTCTCCGACAGTTCTGTCATATTTTAAACATGTTTTTGAATATGAAACAAATCCAAGACCATAGCTCAACAAGGCATCCATTTAATTAGATATTTCCTGTGTGGGCAGAATATATTGTAATGGCTTTGACGAGTAGGCCTTTCCCAGATTCACATAACAGAGATATTGATAAATAATAAAGATAACTAAGAATTAAAGAAGTTTTTACTTTAAATCAACCTGAAGAATTAATTGAAGAGGCAGTTTTTTGAGTACATTTCTTCTCATGCTTAGTGCTTACTTGAAATAACATATTGTTTTATATCATGGATCCAAGATCTTGGCTTGGTATCAACTCCTCAGCTTTTCTTCGAGTCACAATGGTTTCCACCATATGGAAGAACTTCTTCTTATACATCTTTGACTAATAATAATAATAAGATTTTTGCTTTAATTTCATCCTGAGTTCAAAAATCTGTAAACTATTCTTTGTAACAACTGTGTGCATAGTTTCAAGAACTGTATTGACACCATTCCACCAAAACAGATGTTATCAAATTTTCAGATGAAAAGGAGATATTTTTGACCAAGATGTGAAATATTTAATATAAAATACAAAAGGGCAAAGTTTAATTTGTTCTCAAGCTTCAACTGAAACATAAACCAGTTAATTTTATTTGAAATCCCAAAGGCTTCAAAGAACATTTTCAATTAAGTTTCCTCACATTATTTTGCAGGCTCATGAGATCTGAACATTTAATTGTTTTGCCTGCCCTGAGTTTTGAGTTTTGTCTTTCATTGATCCCTAAAATACAGCTGTTCATTTCACTGCTACAAAAAGCAGGTAAGTATGCCTAGGTTAATGGGGTTGGTCAAGAAATATTAAAATGAATGATACTATGTTAGAAAACTAAGGGGAACAGGAAAAAAAAAAATCTTCTCCAGGTGAGACCACCTCCAATTATGAGCACTTACATATGTTTTTTAGGTCCTCATTTGTGTGGTGAAAAAAAAAAAAAAGAAAAAGAAAAAAAAAAAAAAAGCTGGCTTAAATTTTTCGTTAGTGTCATCAGAATAAATAGACTAATTGTTGGACAATGCAGTGAAACATTAGAAGGTTGAATGCAGAATTACACAAAGAAACTTTCATTCATAAGTGTAAAGTATTTTAATTTGAACAGCTTTGGTAATGAGCAAATTTTAAAAAGTTTACATATCGTTTATTTTCTGTAACCGTAAAGAAGTATTCATCTTCATGCAAACTATTTTGGAAATTCTGGTATTAACTTTTTCTTTCTTTTATCCACTTATGAATATCAACCCACTACAGCAGCTATTACACCTTGCCCTCTTCCTCCCAATGTTCTCAGAAGTAGCTCAGCAGGATTGTGCATTTTCATGAATGTTCTTCTCTCTCTCATTTTCACAAAAGAAAAATGGAAATATAGAAACTCTATAATTATTTTGTGCCAACTGTAGCAAAGCTGAAAAAAAAAATAAAATCTTTGTAATCTAAAGCACTTTCTTCCAAGTGTGAAAACTGTTAATAGTGACTCCCTGTAGCTAACAGCAGTTTAAGTGCTGGAGCAGAATATTAAACAGTGGTTTCTCTTTGTAAAATGTGAAGCTCTTTCTTCAGTCCACAAAGCTAGTACTACTCTACCTGTCACCAGCTGTCTCCTATATAGTGTCTGAAACAGTAAGCAAATACAGAGGTGTCAAAATGGACTTGCAGTTACAAATGATGATTTATTTTTCTCTTAATGAGGAAAAGAACAATAAAATCTCTTACAAAACCCCAAGTGGGGGAACAAGTAGAGTAAACGCTGAGTTACCCTACTTTGTACATGAACTCTATTTTTCCATGATGGCATATCACCCACTTCAGTGAAACAACTTTCAGTGCCAGCATCCATGTTCCTGTGAAGGAGTCAGTGGCAGGGCAAGGAAAAGTTTTGACTTCTTATGCGTCCTGGCATTTTACAGGTTGTTCTAAGAAAACAAGCTCTTATTGCCTTCTGGGCAGGTGATAAACAAACTAACATAAAGACAACTTTTTGGTCATTTTTTTCTTCTTTATTTTATTTTATTTTATTTTATTTTATTTTATTTTATTTTATTTTATTTTATTTTATTTTATTTTATTTTATTTTATTTTATTTTATTTTATTTTATTCTCATCATTTACCTCTTCACTATTCTCTGTTGAAACAAATATGGTATGCTAAAAGCATCAGGTAAGTTAATGTTGGTTTAAAAGACCTCTTGCTACTGTGCTATGCAGAATAGAAATATATTTTGAAAATTTTTGGAGCACTTTTAACTAATTTTCCCATTAGATCATGCTGTGAGTAACTAACAGACCAAAATAGCTTCCAGCTTGCTCCTGAATATGATGAAAGAGGTCTCTGCCAACCTAGATGATTCTGTGATTCTGTGAAAATTGTTAGGTTTGTTTCCCTATCTTAAATCCCAGATGAAGACTAGTTAAGCCAGACTTAAGAATCTGTCCTCATATGTGAGGGAACTGTACACTATGGCTTCTGAAATAGCCACAATGAAAGGCTATAGTGCTCTTTTAGAGTTTCCTTTCTTTTTTCTTCATGCATACATCTAATTGCTAGACTTGCAAGTTTGATTAAGAAAAACCTTTTGCTATGAAAGTCATCTACATTTATCATAACAGAGGAAATAATTATTGATATTTTCCTTTCTTCTGTGAACTCAGAAAGAAAAATGAAGACCAAGACAAAAAAAATTGCGGAGTTGTCATTTTCTATGAACCATACAGAAGCATTGTAGATAACCAGTTGTAACAGAGAACAAAGTCAGTAAATCATTTCATTTTTGTTATTAAGTTTAAATGTGTAGTTAACGGCTTTACTAAGACAATCAAACAAATCATAATGAATAATATATTCATCTAATTGTAGTTCATATGTTGCTTATGAAATATTTGAAAACAGATCTTGAAATTCATCAATGCTTTTTATGTGAATAATTGACAAGATATACTTACCATAATTTATTGTGTCATGATTTAGGATGAAAACTTCAGAATTCTCTGTGTTTGGTTACAGTGCAGAGTAAGACTTGAGTAAGATGCTGAATGTTCTCGAAGAGTCTAAGGTATTTATTTTTTTCCCTTGGAGAAGTTTTTGATGGCATTTTCATTACTTGGTTGCTTTCTTCTACCCAGCAGTAGAGATGAGTTTCCCTCAGAAAAAAACTGACTTAGCTCCAAGGACTATTATTACAAAGGAATCTGAAAGACTGGGAAGCCATTTAAGAAGTAATAAAAACTTTTCCATTACCATTACAGTGAATTATACAAAAAGCATAGGCTGTTGTTATTAGGAGGCTGGATATTACCCGTGGAGACAGGTAGGCTTAGCTATGTCAACTGAACAATATTAGAAGTGAAGGATGTACAAACACTGCTAAAGAAGACAGCCATACAATGCATTACAGCACTGATTGCTGTGATTATCCACAGAATTTCATTGTTAGTCCCCTCACTGGCTCTCTTTTGAACCACTCCAATGGGGTACTACCAAGATAAATCTGTTCCAAAAGTGGTGAGCCCAAAAGCAACATCAACACTAGCTTCTGCATAATAACTACTTGATTTTTGCAACACAGGTCTGTATTTGTCACTCTTACATTCAGTGGCATAGAAATAACCAGACAGAGAGCTGCCCAAAGGTAAGAGGTCAGGAGATACTCTTTTTCACCTAACCTCTGTGTTCACCCTACTGTGCAAGCTTGCTCCTGCACCTTTTTTTTTTTTTTTTTTTTTTAAAAACACTTTTAGATCTACAGATGACAAGGGCTATGTAAGTGCTAAATGTTGATTAATTACTGTTATTACAAGCATCACAAGGTTGGCATGCTGGGCCAGTTCAGTGTGAGGGCCCTAAACAAAATCAATGAAAGATCAGTGGGAACTGGCATTGGTTCCTGCAGAGTGCTGTACTACTATACAGAAAATGGTTTATTTTTCCCCTCTTTAAAAGCTAATTGCTCTTCGTTATTGTTTAACATCATGTAATAGAAGTAGCTGCAAAGAAGGAAAAATAGTTGTTCTTTTTGGATCGGGTTGTAAATATCCATTAGAAAGTACCTAATGTGAAATCGTGACTACAGAGGGAAGTAGAAAAACCCCAAGGGCACCATATTCCCTTCTTAGAGAGCTTGATCTTCCTACTTGCAAATTAACATAATTAGAGTTACACATCCCTATATTGTAAGGAGACTAGCATCCCAACTACAAAATACTACAGTGCAAATGCAGTTGCTGACACTGCTGTATGACATGGCAGTACCTTCCCATCTGTTGAACCAGAACTGAATTCCTAATGGCAGGCAATAAAAAAAGACAAGAAAGTTTAAGATATAACTTTTTATTTTACCAAGTTGCAGTTCTGACGTAACTGGAGAGAGGTGCAGAATAGAAAAGAGGAGACATAATCAAAGGACTTATACATACTGTATATTTATACATACAAAACAGTCATAAATACAAATAACAGTTCATTGCATAATCTTTCAATAAAACAGAATTGTGCTAAATATATCTATAATGACAGTTTCCTTGCTGTCTCTGATTGCAGAGGCTTTTGTTCTTTTATAGATATCAGCTTGATGAAGAACTGTTTTGCTTTAGATAGTATCTAGACTATGGCTGTCAGAGCAACAGCTGAAGGTGAGAACTTGCAGAAATTATTACTAGCAGTTATGGATCAAATCAACATATCCCAAAGTGTAATGATCTGTAGATGCAGAGCTCTCATAACTAAATAGTATTTTGGTCAAGATTATGAGGACAGAAAAAATAAATTTGTCTTAAAAGGTCAGTTTTGTGTTTGAAAAGGCTAAATTGAAAAAAGGAGATATTTAGGATCTTAAAAATTGCTACCAAGAAAGCTGTTAAGGCTGGTTGCATATGCTAAAAGTGCAACCAAATAAAACAGAGAGCATACACTGATGATAAAGAAAAAAAAGTTTCCTCAGAATAAATAAGACGGGGACAAAGGGAAGTAGCAGATTGGTTGAGGTGCCAAGAAGCAACCACATTTTTAGACCAGTAAAAATCTTTATTAAAATTCTTTGTTATGCAGTTGCTGCAACTGGAGTTTTCATTCCAGTCCTATGGACTATGTGTGTTATCCTGAATTTTTCTGAACTGCAATTTGTATTGTCCACCAAGAATCATACACAACCCTTACACTTCCATACTGAAAATATCTGCCTTTAAAGTGTGATGACTATGTAGGAATTCAGTTCGAGAATACTACAGACAGGAGGATTAGGCAGGACACAGTTTTAGTTTCTCTTGAGTAAACACAAAGCCAATAAAAGTAATAGTGTCTCTAACAGTCTAATGAAGATTCTTTATGCATAAGGTTAATAAGAAAATGAACGTTTTTCTTTTTTTTGCTTTAAAAAGCAGCTGTATGAATTGCACGTAAGGTGGCTCCTGTCTTCTGCTTTTTAACAGATACTGACTTGAATCCCTTATATCAGGATAGATAAAAGAGCAATTTAAAAAACAACTCAGATGTTTCATTTTATCTTCCTTTTTTCTTTCATAAGCAAATACGACTTTTAACAAATGTGTGACATTCAATATTTCATTTGCTGTCTGTCATTCTTCCTTCCAGTTTTTGTTTGCCATTGGACATTTACTACTGCACCATGATGCCAGTTTCATTCTTTGTTACAGCATGGTTTATTCTGCTTAAGCGCGGTCCATTCTGGCTAGATTTTTATCATCAGTTTATTATCATTACAGACTGCTATGAGTATCTGCTTTGATTACAAAACTGCTTTCTCTTTGCCACGTGGCTTCTCTAAACATTGATTCTAGATATTATTTCATGTCAGAAATAAACATTTACTTCATTTGCCCACCATTCTCTTGTGTTATACAGGGATATTTTCGTGTGATGGAATATTTATTCAGTGCTTCACTGTTCCTGTTTCTGTTGTGTTTGCCACTTGTTAAACCTGTGAAACTGTCTTGATATTCTTGATATATCTATATAGATAATTGATGTATAATGTGCCACACATACATAGTGCTGAAACATGGTTTAAGCTTAAGCTACGGCATCTTACAGTTGTCATAAAGAATAAAAGAATTAACATTTATGTTACCAAAAAAAAAAAAAATCTGAACACTGTATTCCAAAATTTAATTTGGTCTAGTATTTTTTCTAGGGAATGGCCTGAGGCTGCAGAGTTATGATCTGAAAATTTAATTTGGAGACATCGCTAAAGGTATGTTTAATCTCTGTCTAACTGTAAAGCTCTCTCATGTACAAATTGCTTTGATTTTATTACACAGATCATGACAACAGCTGAGGTCAGCAGAGGTAGTAACTGGATGTCTACAGCAAGAGAGTGTGATCTAATTCCTTCCCCAAGGAACAGTGGAAATACAGTCTGGAGGCCAATCATTTTGATTGGTGTGGGCATTTTTCCAAGCACAAGAAAAGTTTTGAAATACTAGGGGCTAGATGCAAGGAGGCAGGAGATTAGAAGATAAATGGTCTTTGTGTAACCTTCAGGCTATTGGGGGTCTTGTGATCAAATGTTGCTCTGGACATGTTGAATTAACTTCATCCTGAATTACAGGACACTGAACCCCAGGTAAGAAGATGGAATGTATTATACAAACTCTTCCTTTCCCTTTGCACATATTCTCTCTCTTTTTAACACTTTTTTTTTTTTTTTTTTTTTTTTTTTAATGAAATAGCATAATATAAATTCAACAGACCCTCTAAAGCAGAGTTCTCTCTCTTGTTTGGAAGTAGAATTAAGGCAAACAGTACACACATGGCTTGAAACCATACTACTTGCTTCTACCAGAAGGCAGGGTTACTGAGAGAAGGGGACTACCAAAACCAAAACTTCAAACAGTATCTCAGTAAGAAGGCACCACAGAACTCAAAGGGGAACTATGAGGGGAGGAGGAACTATGAGGCAATAAAGTTATTATATAAAAACTGAATAGCACTGCCTCTACTTGCTACATTTTAAAAGAAATGTGAAGCACAACCTCCTTTAAAAGGCCTCTCTCTCTATTGGAACATCTGTAGCTGTCAGATCTGAAAGGGATGGAGGCATTCAAGCTCCTGAAGGGGATGGAAGGCTAGTCAAATATCAGTAAGTGAGCACTAAATGAATCTGCAGTTTCAGTCATATGCAGCCTTGTGCTGCTGAGGGAAGTTTGGCAAGTGTGGGCATGGAAGTGATGAGAAGGGCTGAGAACATGGAGATGCCCATTACTAGACTTGTGAATATGGCTGAGAAACTCTTGGTCTGAACCCAAAGCCTAAGCAGGAAGCTAGAGAAGCTTCACACGAGTATGTGTGAGAGAAGCAAATCGCTTAAAAATGGGATCATCTGAGAAGCAGTCCTTGTTGGAGACAGATTTTAGCTGCTACCACCCTGATGCTGGACAGGTATGGCCAACTGGTTTGGAAGCTGGGTGGCTCATTTGGCATGGTTAGAGGCAGAGTATGTGTTACAGTCACGGTAGTTTGGCATAGATTCAGTCATTAATGTAGATTCTGCACAAGAGTTGGCTTCAACTTGGCCAGCCTGTGTGCAGGTGGAATAGAAGGATTTCTCTGCCTGCACTTGTCCATTACAAGATCAATTTCTAAAGAGTTACAAATAGCAAGTGGAAGACAAAGGAGTCTGAAAGTGGTGCAGGGAAGCAATGAAAATGATAGTAAATGTAAATAGCATGCAGAACAGGAGAAATAATCATAGCTCTCCTGCTCATTAGTTTTCTTTGTCTTTTGCTAGAGATTACTTTAACATTTTTATAGAATGATTTGCATAAAAATTATAAATGGCTAGAGTATTTCCATTTGGTCTTTTATTTGAAAATATAGCTTGGTTCATTATTAAGTTATATGGCAAGAATGTGTTTTCAGAACTTTGGAAAACAACTATTTTCCTTCAGAGTAAGAAGTCTCTGAGAGTGACAATATGATTCATTACTTTAACTAATATGAAAATACTGATTCTTACGCCTTTTGAAACAAGAAAGTAGGACAGAGATGTTTCTTGGGCCCAGAATACATGTGATCGTCAGACAAGGTCTAATATACTACTTAAAGTGCTGTCAGATTCTGAATATGTACTACTGGTTTAAAAAAAAAAAAAGAGTTTTGTACAATTAAATTTGTGCTATTGCCAAGCAGTAGGAAAGCAGCTGGGGTTGATCACCGATCATTTGATAAAAGTTCTTCTATTATTCACCTCATTTTTGCTGCCCTTCTCTAGCTTAATGTTTTGACATGCACCCAGCAGATTTGTGCCATTTTACCACATCACTAGTTAGACTTAGACTTGATTTCCATATGTCACATCAGCATCTAGTAATTACTCATTGTTATTTATGGCAAGGAGTTGCATTACTTACTAACACCCACATACTGGGAATAAATACCTCTGAGTACAGTTTAAACCATGCAGTTAAGGGCAACCCAAATTTTCATTTGGGAAGCTAAGTATATGGGGATTTCAGAAGTCATTTTCTTGATCCCCTAGCTTCTTTGCAACTGTTGTTAGCTTTCCCATCCTCAGATTTAGACGTCTCTCATCAGGCCCTCTTTCCTGAAGAAATCTATTAGAAATGATGCAGTTGCAGATATCATTAGAGTCGACCTTCTCATTTAAAGCTAATAGCTATAAAGATATCTTCTAAATTTGTTTGATGTTTTTACCATATACACCATGATAGATATTTTAACCATGTGAGCTGGATTTATGAAGCAGCAATAGCAGTCTGTGTTAAATTCTCCTCTGTTTCCAGTGTAATGGGAAGAGCCTATAAACTAACAAACTCACAAAAATAGTGGAATTGTAGAATAGTAGATACTACTTGGTACTCCTCTGTTGCCAGCTATTACATTTGTCTGATCTGCTTCTTGCAGAAGACAAGGAATCCCTTCACAGACATCAGAAGCCCTTCCTGTTTTTTTTTCCTGCAGTTTTTTATTTTTGTTTCACATTTGAGAGGAAATGTAGCATTCTGCTGGTATCTGATAAACTGAATATGTATATGTCTTCCTTTCATTATAACCAATTACGAAGTTTTTTTTCCTATTTTTTTTGGGTAAACTGTCATGTTGAGAACTGTTGTATTGTAGTTGTATTAAAATAGGTGGCTAAGATATTCATTGCAAGCACCAAAGAGCCCATGGTCTTCTGTTTGTTAGGACTAAGACCGACCATGTCACTGGCAGCTGAAGCTCTCATTTTTTGTTACCTGAACTTTGCAGTTGGGATTTGTTAACTTTAAAAGAAAATACTGTTCTGTGCCATCCACTGAAAAGCAATGAGAAAAACAGCTCTGGTTCAACATGGGACCTAAACATCTGCTTGGTACTAAACATTCAGTAATTCCACTGACTACAGTGAAGGTATTTGTGTGTTTTAAGTTAAAAACCTTTCAAATGCTTTTCTGAGTGGGACACATCTTTTAAACTGATCTGACTCAAATGCCATCAATATAGCAACAGCTCTGGAGATCTTTATGATTAAGCTTTATTGAAGAAAAAGACCTAACTGTACCAGCCTGTTCCTTGTCCTTATTTTCAGTTCAATAAACTTAGCATATCACTTAGCACAGGACTTCCCAAGACTTCTGACACCATTATGGTGTTTTGTTTAGTTAGAACCACTTTCTGAATTTACAAAGTTCAGTTGTTGCCCACATGTCTTTCTATAAAATCCTGCAAAGGATTAAGTGATTTTAATGTGCTTGTAATCTCTCTGTAACTGGAAAAATTATCTTCATTGCTGCCAAAACCAGATAAGTGATTAGGCTTTACCCTTCAAGGTTGTCATGCTGTTGCAGAGCATCCTACAGCTGCAGAATCCAGCAGCTTTCACAGGGACTTCAGGCAGAATAATTCATGCATGCCATATGCTATCTTTGCTCAGAAGTAGAATTTTTGGCACTGGGTACATTGTTTTCTTTCTTTAATGTCAGCTTCCCCCACTCCACACACATATAAATCCCAGGATGTCTGAGGGCAACCCCTGCCTCAGTGACATTTAAAGAGGACAAGACAGAAGAAATTAATGGAAGATTGCAGCAGTTTAAATATGCATGTGCTTATTCCAGGCGTGTGATAGTTACTTAGGCTTCTTGAACTGAATAGAATTCTCAGACTTTCACTCATCCACTGACTGATGCTGGGAATGACTCTGAAGTCTGAACTACCCCAGAGATTAGGGTTTGTTATTTGATATCGAAATATAAAAACAAAGTTCATGAGACTTCGACCTGGAAGTGGCTAAGAAGAGGATTATTCTGAGTGCTGTAACTACTGGTCTGCTCTAAGCTGATTAAAAGCTACTCTTGGTTTAGTGCAAAAAGTAAAGCAAAGTAAAGCAGTAGAACAGAAAGGCATAGGATTTTTTCTAGTGCAACAGTGAGTGGTCCAGGACTAATGGTCACATCGCACTATGGAATGCAGGAGTGGACTTAGGTGGTGTCTTGCCTTTTCAGGTTGTAAACTGGTAAAAAAAAAAAATAATAATATTATTTACTGTCTATTTCCACTGTGTTCCTTTACTCTCTCTTGAGCCAATGAATCTTTTATAAGAAGGCTGTGTTCATCCCAAGTATAACAATAGCTTTCTTGTTTACAGCTACTATGGGGAATCATGTTTGAAGAGGAGCTAGAAGTCAGGTTTTGCAACAAAAAGGGGAAACTCATTTATAAGCACAAACTCTCCAAAATATGAATGTCTCCAGGCATGCCCCAGCCTGTCTCCTCTTGCAAACTCTTTACTCATTGAACCAAAACTTGTAAGAAACACGGTGGTTCTCCATAGTGAGTACTATTGATAATCAGGTGGAGAAGAGGAAAGCATGGAAGACATTCAACCAATGGCTTCCCATTTAAGATCCCATTCCCTGTGGCACTCAAAGCTGCTAATAACAGGAACTGTTTAGTTACTAGATACATTTTTTAAATTTGGAAAGTTATTCAGACCATAACCATGTAGTTATGCAACAGCCCTGAAATGACTACTGTAAAAATAGCACTTATCAGTATTTATTAATTTCTTCATAACTAAATAAACAATTGTTTGGTTTTATACCACTGCTTGCTACAACAACTCTTATAATTTACATGCAGTGATCATAATATAATCTCACAAAAATCCAGTTCCACCTAAATTGATGTGCTGTACTGCTCAGTGACCAGCATAATTCATTTACTGCCATTTGCTTCCTCTGGAATATGTTAGGGCTGGCTGGAAACTGGAGACATGAGTTCCAGAAACACTTGGACATCTGTTTCATAGAACCATTAAATCACAGAATGGCTCAGGTTGGAAGGCACCTTAAAGATCATCTACTTTCACCCCCCCTGCCATGTGCAGGGACACCTCCCAGCAGACCAGGTTGCCCAAAGAACCATACAACCTGGCCTTGAACAGTTACAGGAATGGGTCATCCACAGCTTCTCTGGGCAGCCTGTGCCAGGGCCTCACCACACTCAGAGTGAAGAATTTCTTCCTGTTGGATCTAAACCTACCCTCTCTTAGTTTAAAATTATTACTCTTTGTCCTATTGTTACACTCTCTGATAGTCTCTCTCCCCAAAAAAGTCTCCTCCCATTGTTACCTTTCATTGTCTTCATTTACTTACAATGGGAGATCAGCTCTCTCCTATCACTTGTGTGTGTGTGATCACAAGACCCTGTTTACCAGAGGCTTCTATGAAATTACACCAGCATGAAATGCATGCAAAAGGAGATTCAGGTTGACATTTCACAATGCAGAGACATTGGTCTAAGAAACATTCCATCTGTCTGTCTACCCCACTCCAAAGCTGAGACATTCCTCCATCCTGCTCTTCTCACCACGTGCCTGTTCCTGTGGTCCAGCCTGTACCAGTCTCAGCAAACAAACTGGGAAGTGCTTCTTGTGCTGAGCTCCCTGGCTCACCGAGGGGCCTGACGTGTACCAGAGCGCACAAGACAGGAAGACCACACAGCTGGTGGGAAGGAGGGAGGAAGGAAGGGAGAGAGGGAGTCAGCAGGGAAGAGGAAGCCAGGCGTGCCTCTCCGGTGGCAGCAAGCTGTTGGACTGGCTCAGGTCCATGTGAAACCTCATCCTCAAGACCTTGCACTGTGTTTATTTGAAACAGTAGGGTCCCAAAGTGGGAACAGTACACAGTGTGCATCAAAAGAGCCCTCACAGTTAGTTATTCACCCTCTGAAGAGCTTCTGATACTCATGGTGATGCATCACAGGATTGTGCTCATAGGTTACTATCCTTGTGTAGCACACAGTGGACAATGGACCATGGCCCTCCCAGCTTTCTGAGATAGAGACAGTCTTGGTCTCATCTGTTAGGCCCATTTTCCTCCTGTCCTCCTGTCCTGTTTGAAGTCAGAGTACTTTTATCTGGAAAGAGAACAGCCAGTTCTTCCCATCAGGGCCCAGCCTTTGCTCTGTGTCACTTTCACTTGATGTCTCCCTCTTCATGGCCTAGGGCCACCTGCAAGTACCCTGCAAGTACCCTGCAAGTACCACCTGCACCCTACTCAGGGTCCAGGACCCCATGTCAGAGGCCACTGCTCCTTTCCCAGCGAGGCCACAGCAGGGCAATTCTCCAGCTCTCCACAGCCCTGCTCTGCTTGTCCACAGGCCCACAATGTTGGGCCCACCAGCAGGCCCATGTCCCAGCTAATGGGGATGGTACAAATGAGCTTAGTTGTGCTATTTCCTTCAGCAAATATCAGTTTATTTCCTCTCTGCATTAGTCTGACTTGGGTTTTCTACCAGATGAAACCCCCCACCACACCACAACTAACCTATGCTCAGGGCAGGCAGCAGAGGTAGTGGAAGTGGTTGGGGGCTGCATTGGGCATGTTCAGCTGCCCAGAGCCTTCCCTCACGCTGGGCTCTCACCCACCATAGCACACTGCAGAGCATCACTGCCTACTCCCCAAGGTCTGATCAAAGGACAAATTACCATGGGGGTGATGGCATCCCCAGTCTGGGGTGATGGTTGTGTGCTGGCCTCTTCTAACGCTGGAAATGTTACAAGCCTGATCTGTGCCTTAATGAAATTTGACTACAACACTGCGGACAATGAGACCAGGTGTTAGCCGTGGTCATGGAATGTGATCATTGGTGTCAGATTAGTAAATATTTTAAATACCTGCACCATTTTCATTTGAATTTTTGCCAGCTTTTTTCTTAAACCCTTTTCACTAAAAAAAAGCAATCAGATGCAAAATCATCTAGAAGGAGAAAAAATAAATTCTTCTTTTCATTGCAAATAAAACTCAGAAGATTACTATTATGTGCAATTATTAAAATTAAGCTGTACACAGTACATGTAAAATAAAAAGTAAGGAATATTTGTTGCCATACAAAGGAAAACCCAGTAAGACAACAAGCTGCCCTTTCACTGAAAGTGTCTGATGGACATTTTGTTTTTTTCTCTTTTCTCTCCCATTACTTTGGCTTAGGGTGTATTTTCTCAGGGAACCATGTACAGAATAGACAGTTTTGTTTTGCATAAAAAAGTGGCTTAAATTTGTCATATACCATATGATTAACATACTTGAAAACAAAACAAAACACACAGAAGTTAATTATGAAATAGTCTACCAATACAAACAGTATATTGAAAGTAGAAAAGCAGTTCTGTCAGGGAATTAGTCATAGTCAAAGTCTGAAATGGAAGGAAAGAATGAAACATCATAAAGTTGCTAAAATTCAGGTACTTTTCACTGCAACATAAAGCCCCCTGTATGTTCTCCTTCCCACAAAGTCACAGCAAGCAAAGTAACAGAATTTCTGCCAATTTCAACCCATTATTTCCTCCTTCTTTCCAAGGCAGCTTTTCATACCAAGTGTAATAGCCCTGCTGACTGATCTTACTTTCTAAATGTTTCCTAGTATCCTGAAGGCACAGTCAAAGGAAGGACAATGTGCAACAATTTGGGGTAACATTAGGGAGTAAACTTTCTTTGTATGTAGCCAGTGGAGACAGATTATGGGTAAGTCTGACTTCCTTTACGTAGTGCAGCATACATCTTACAGACAGATTTCTGAGCATGTTAATCATGATTTCTGACAAAACAGCATTCAATTATGTTACACAATGCTAGAAATTAAAAATTTCCCAATTACCTTATTTGAATTAATTGGATCTTTATTAAAAAAAAAAAAAAAAAAAAAAAAAAAAAAAAAAGGCTTTCGAAAATTATATATACAATCAAATTTTTGTTTACATAAAGTTAGATTGGATGAACTCTTAGTATTCTGCACTCCTGAGAAAGATCTCTGTTCATTTCCAGCCTCATTGCCCATGAAATGTTGGCCTACACATAAAAAATCACCGTATTTTTGTATCCAGAATACAGTACTTTTCAATATTTATCAAAATACACAGTCCTTTGCTAAATTATCAATATTCTGATTTGTTTCAGATTGAATTGCTTCAGACAGGGCAGGCTGGTCAGAATTTGGCTCCACTTCATCAAAGAATCACAGAATGGGCAGTGTTAGAAGGGACCTCTGAAGATCATCTAGTCCCACCCTTCTGCCGAGCAGGATCACCTAGAGCATGTTGCACAGGATGGCATCTGGGTGAGTTTTGAACGTCTCCAGAGAAGGAGACTCCACAACATTTCTGGACAGCCAGTTCTAGTGCTCTTTCACCCTCACAGTACTGAAGTTCCCCTTCATATTGAGCCGGAACCTCCTGTGCTTCAGTCTGTGCCCATTGCCTCTCGTCCGGTCACTGGGCACAACTGAAAAGAGACCAGCTCTGTACTCTCCATACCCTCTTCTCAATGTGAATTTATACACGTTGATGAGGAGTCTCAGTCTCTTCAGTCTCCTCTTTTCCAGGCTAAACAGGCCCAGCTCTCTCAGCCTCTCCTCATATGACAGGTGCTCCAGTCCTCTAATCACCATAGTAGCCCTCCTTTGGACTCACTCCAGTAGTTCCATGTCCCTCTTGTACTGGGGAGCCCAGAACTGGACACAATACTCCAGGCATGGTCTCACCAGAGCTGAGTAAACAGGAAGGATCACCTCCCTTGGCCTGCTGGCATCACTCTTCCAAATGCAGCCCAGGATCCCGTTGACTCTCTTGGCCACAAGGGTACATTGCGGGCTCATGGTCAGCCTGCTGTCCACCAGGACTCCCAGGTCTCTTTCTGCAGAGCTGCTCTCCAGCAGGTCACACTCAGTCTGTACTGGTGCTTGGGGTTATTCCTCTGCAGGTGCACTATGCTGAGGGTGCACTCCGTTCCATTGTCCAGGTCCTTGATGAATAAGTTTAAAAATTTGAAAGGCTCCTGCAAAATATCCTAGTGTTGCTTTAATGGCAGATCTTCTAATTGTTGAGTTAAAGTTCTGGCCATTTTCAAGTGAAAGGTACATGCAAAAATACATAAACAAAGTATTATTTGGACTTCTACCAATAGTAATCCCTTTGCCCTTGCTGATTTTTGTGTAACATCTTACCTTATGAGAAAATGTAACAAAAGCTCCTGTACTGCAGACTAAGAAATAGGTTGACAGGAAATTTAACCTCATAAAATTCAACAAGGGGAAGAGCAAAGTCCTACACGGAGGAGGAATAACCCCAGGCACCAGTACATGCTGGGTGCCACCCAGCATGAAGCAGATTGGCAGAAAGGGACCTGGGGGTCCTGGTGGACCCTGAGTTAAACATGATCCAACAAATACTCTCAAGACAAAGAAGGCCAGTGGTATCCTGTTTTATTAGGAGGATTTCTGCTGGCAAGTCAAGGTAAGTGATCCTTTACCTCCACTGCTGAGGTCACACCTGGGGTGTTGTGTCTTGTTCCAGTCTCATCAGTACAACAGAGACATGAGTACTCTGGAGAGATTCCAGGTAGAGGCCACAAAGATAATGAAGGCACTGGAACACTTCTTGCATGAGAAAGGTCTGAAGGAGCTGGGACTGTTCAGCCTGGGGAAGAGAAATCTCATTGTGAATCTAATCCATGTTTATCAATAGCAGAACAGAGGATGTAAAGAAGAAGGCATCAGTCTGTTTTCAGTGGTGTCCAGTGACAGGAAAAGAAACAATGGGCCCAAACTGAAACACGGGATGATCCTTCCCTCTGAACATCAGCAAACACTTTACTGTGTGGGTGACCAACCAGTGGGAGAGGTTGCCCAGAGAAGTTGTGAAGTATCCCTCCCCTGACTCCTTCAAAATGCCTGTGTATGTAGTCATGTGCAACCTGATCTTGGTAGAGGGGTTGTCTCAATCATTCTGTTCTTCTTTGACATGAATATCAAATAACAACGTATTTTACTTTGAAAGCACATGATAAATGTTCAATTATAGTTTATATTACAAATTAAACATAAAAAAAAGAAGGTTTCTAATGCAAATAAAATCAAAAACTGGAAGTAGAAAATGGTAAAAAACTATTTGAGATACCTATAAAGATTTAAAAGATAAAGTAGATCAAGTTTTGTTTAACCTCACATATTTTATCTAAAATAGAAACAAAATCTAAGGTCTTTTATATGCCTTTTGGAAAATGGGGGATACACATACACATTGTTGAAGTCTTTTCTTCTTGCAAATTCTCTTGAAAAATTATGTACTTCATGTATTTCATAATTCATTTTTTATTGATCATAAACATTCCTGCATAGGTAGGAAACAAGACATATCTTTCAGTGTAATGTATGACCAATGTTTGTTTCCACTTGATGAAAATCAATGAAGAACAGAAGTCTGGTTTCCATAAAACAGAACACACTCTTCATTCTTTGTCAGCCTGACTTTGAATGTGAATCCTTTCTATATAAAGCAGCCAGTTTCAAAACAACACAAAACAAAAAAAAAAAAACCAAACAGATGGACAATTGCTTTCAGTCATACAGCTATTTTGATACCAGTACAAAGGTGCCTCCAAATTTTGGAGCCAAAGTGAAGATAAAATTTTGTTGAAAACAAAAACAAAAACAAAAACAAAAAAAGACACAACAGGAGCTATGTCACAGTCACAGATGTTAGCAATAAATATTTAAATAGGGAAAACCTTGTCCTGTTCTCTGTCTTGTATTAAATGACCTTATGATGAGGGTATTGAGCTAATTCTGAATAAACACAGTAAATTTCCAAAGCAGTAAGAAACCTATTAGCAGATTGATATAATTTTTCTTCTTACGTAGTATTTTCATCAGCGTGTCTCAGAAGTGGTTTTGCAAAGGCAGCTTCTCAGATGAGCAAGCTGGGGCAAATTGACCACGCACAGAAAGGCCACTGAAATTGGCTCCTGCAAAGCTGGAAATGGTACATAAACTTAAAACATCCCCAGACAATACCCTCATTACTAAGCAGCACTGTTTGTTTAAACAGATATTAGTTAAATAGCACAATATCTAGTATATCAACTCCCTTTGATGTTTTCTAGAGAATCCAATAAAATATACAGCAGTAATTTCAGTCAATGGTTGCATTGTAGTGCTTTACAATTGTGAGTACTGAAAAAAACTTTCACTGGGATTTACAGGTACAGTGTTAATGGCTATCAGTTTATTTTACTAGTTGAAGCCTTGGGCAAACAGTTACAGATCTTTTGGAGGCTGAAATATAATATCAACTATTTCTCAGCACAGTGTGGTTTTTCTAGTAGGACATGAGTCTGAGTGCAGCCCCCAATGATATCAGTAAGAATAGATCTAGCCTGGACTAAAGCTTAAAAACTGTAACATAAAAATTGCTGTCCTTATTTCTGCCTGGTTAGGCAGATAATCTCTGATCCACAAAACCTCGCCAACGCTTTGAATCATAAATAAATGAATAAATAAAGTGATACTCTTTCCAAAGGACTCTTTAAAAAGAGACAGACCAAAGTCCGGCAACCAGAAATTAATAATATTTAGGTTGCGAAATGCCAGATTTGTCAGCTTAAGCCCATTTCTATTTTTAATGCAATCTAAAGATTTCATGCTCACCACCATTCCCCTTTTGTATAATAAATATTACATTCCACTAATACTAATAAATATTGCATTCAGTTACAAAAGTAAATGCATCTGAGTGGGCTAATTGGTTCTTTATGAGGGTGTTTCAAAATTGACGATTCTTATTAATGTTAACAAAATTGCTTGAGGGCATACAGTGTCAGCGGAGGCCTTTCAAAAAGAAAGTCTGTCACAGTTTACCACTTCAGCATTTATGTCTGTAGTTAAATTTAAAAATGCAACTTGAACAGCTAACTAAATTAATTATGGCATATGCAAAGTGAAAAGGTTTTAGAAGCCTTTCATCTTGTTTGCTACAGAGTCACAACAAGAAGCTCCTCCTTGTTGTTTTTATTTGTTCATCATATTCTCATATTACAAATGGTATGAAATTTATCTGCCTCTAGTTGCTAAAAGAAAATTTTAGCAGTTTTAAAATACACAAAGTAGAGTCTTCTGCTTAGAGACAATAAATAACAAGTATACATGTAAGCATTAAGGCATGAGATTTCTTTCTATAATTTCTCTGAAATTATATTTAAGCTACTTTGAAAAAAAAAAAAAAAGGAAAGTAAAAAAAATAATTCTCTGTTTTCTCTCATCCAAACCTGACAAATAAAATCCATAGACTACACCAGGAGATTGCACTCTGACTAACAGAAATTCTAACCTGTGCAATGTAGGGGTTCCTGTGTGTCTAAATATCTCATTTCAATCATTTTCCTCTGAAGCTCTATTTCCTCATGTAGAGAACCAGGAACAGCACTCCTTTACTTTTATTTATTTATTTATTTATTATTTTTAAAATATATCTTCAGTTGCAGATAAAGAGTTAAAAAAGTATTTCTATGTATTGTATGAAAAGCATATGGAAATCTCTTAAGAGTCATAGCAAAGATAACATATATAATATTAATGAGATCATAGTCACGTTACTATTTTTGCAAGAGCAAACAAAACCAGCCTTTAATTTCTAAATGTCCTTTAAAGATATTTATTTTCTGAGGGTCATAACTAAACAGATACCTGGTGAAAGTTTTTGTATTGAGAATTCTTGTTTCTTTTCATCTATTCCCCTGAGTATTTGATACCCCAAGGAAAGATTGTGTCCTGACATTTTAATACACTCTTAGAGCTCCAAGCTTTGCCTCTGAAATCTTCAACTTTTTTAAGCAGTATGTTGGTTATATGACTAATCACTATATACAGTATAGAGCTTCTTCTGTGGATCATCTTTTAGTTGTGGGCTGGGTTATATTTAAGGATGGGTTATGTTAAAGTTGTAGGCTGGGTTTATGTATAATTTTGCTACAATTTCAATATCTTTTTTTTTTTTTTTTTTTTTTTTTTTGAAGAGGCCACAGAAATCTCATAGTCTGTCTATATGCAACCGCAAGGCACTGAATGTACAGGCTAATACACATTTCTTATTTTTGTTGTTGAATTGAAACACATTATGATAAAAAATTAGAGACTGTAGAGATAGAAATGACTCTTGATATTGGAGTATCTCTTCTGACTCTGAAACTGTACCATACCTGACAGTGCACAGTATGCTATCAAATAATATATTTTGTTTAGTTTTGAACATTTACCATATTTCTTGGGAGCGCACTTCATGTACAAGCTAACCGAATTGCTATCTGATAATTACTTTTCTCTGTACTGTTCTAATTTTGTATCTGTTTTCTCAGTCTAAGCAGTTACTAGGTGGGCAGCTTTGGGGAGTAATTAGGAACTTAACCCAATAGTGAGGGTTTTTGTTGTTGTTGTTGTTGTTTTGTTTTTAATTATAAACTTTTAAAAGTGTTGAGGCAGAGGTTCTTTTTGCACCTCTCTGTCACTACACATGGTGGAATCTAGTCCACAACTGAGTTCCTGCATAATGCTATAGTGCTAGCTAAGATAATTTAAAGAAACTAGTGGTGGGCAGGTACAATTTTCAAAGTAGTTAGGCATGTTACGTAAGGTAGGAATGTCCCACCAATGCTATTTTCATTTCTTTTAGGAAATTTGACATTAGTGAGCTATACTCTCCTTACAGTATGCTTAGCAGGTTTATTGGAAATATTTTGTGTCTTAATATTACTAACTTAAGCATTAAACAGCAGTGCAAAAAAGCTTACTCAGTGGTGGTTTTTTGCTTCAGCAAAAACACAGGCACAGAGTATTGCTGAACCTCTAGCCTCTTAATTATAAAACCTTAAATATTCTATGACAAACCAGTCCTTTTACCTATTTCCTTGATAATGCGCCTATCATTTAGTCATAAATATGAATTCATTATTTTCATCTTTTGTCCTTTGCAAAACTGTAATGGCTGTAATCCATGAGTGGTTGTCATATATATGACCGACTGAAAATTTTTATATTGTTATGGTTAATATGAGCACTGATTCAACTGAATAGTTCCTTTGAAGTAATAATGAACACAAATATTGAGCACATTTAATGTGCTATTCTTTATGATGCAGTTATATTAAAATACAGATAACTGTATCCTGTAGATAAATGTATTGCATTTTTCCTTCCTGGATAAGATGAAATATTATTTCTGTTTGATCTCTGATAAAATTATAGAGCAGTGTTCTTTTTCTACTTTTTTCCACTCTCCATATCCAATAAAGCATGTATGGATAGTAACATCTAACTGCTCACATTGCAGTTACAAAGCCATGTTTCCTGTAAAGTTTATACAGTAGTTGCATTGCAGCCAGGGTTGGACAAAATCAAGTAACCAATTATAAGATAAAACATATGGGAAATCTATCCATCTACATATCTCCCTAGGACCTTATACAGGGACTGTTAAAATGCTATCTGAGTACTCAAAAAAAAAAAAAAAAAAAAAAAAAAAAAAAAAAAAAGAAAAGTACAGAATCATAAAATAGCAATGGAAATGCTCTAGAATCATCCAGATGCAGGAGGACACAAAGTGAGTCTAGACGTGATTTCCTGATCTTATGAAGAGGCTCCTTTCACTGTTACTGTCAAATATCTCCATTCCACTCATACACACATCAGTGTCTGAGATCAAAAAGGGTCAGGAACCAGAAACCCCTTCCACACCCCTCTCCTAATAAAGAGGCTAACTGGTCAAAGATGTGGAAAGGTCAAATACTCTGCCCACGCAGAGCAGTTATTCTCAACAGGAGCATAATGTTGGTTTGTACAACCTGAATATCTAGCCTATTATATACATAAATATCATGGCTTGGAGTCAGTGTAACAGCTACAGGCAAAGGGAATCCCTTCATTTTATTTTATTTTTTTTTTAAATAGAAGCAAAGTGATTTGTGTTTTTGTCAAGTTTTGCACTTGGATTGCAGGTGTGGGTGTAGTTTTGTTGCTCTACATAGTGCAGAGAACAGATGTTATATTTCCTTTTCAGCACAGCTTTGGCTTGCTGCAGCTGCTGCTTTCAGACTTTCTGAATCCTGCTACCCCATTTTGGCAGTATGGTCTCTAATAAGCTAGATTCAATATCCTGGAAACCCCACCGATGTCATCTCCCATACAAAGAAAGGCTTAACCTTTGGTATGATGGCTGAAGAGTCGAAGGGGGCTGAGAGAAGAAGGTGATAGGCTTGTTTAGTAACAGAAAGGAGTTCTCAGGATCTCTCAGCTGAGAGACAAAGGATACAGACAAAAAGATGAAAGACGATGAAAGACACCAAAAAGAAGAAAGGTGTCTTAGAATAATTCACTGTCCTTGAGGTGAAAAAGAGTGCAGTGAGACTTATGATATCCAAAATTCAGGTGAAACATCAATGAACAAGTGAAGCACTGTGAAACTTATCTCCCTCTCACAAAAAATGTCCACATGTGGATGTCCTGCCTTTTTAACCTCTCTCAGCCTGACAGTTTTTGAAAGCCCAGAACTAGTAGTTCCACAAAGAACAGTGGGATGTGTTCACCTGTGTCAAACATGTTTCAAATGCGTTTCATTCTTTAAAATACCTAGAAGCCCTTCACTTTTGGGAATAATTAGAGCAAAAACAGAGCAAAATGTCCTACAGATGTTGGCTGTCTGAAGAAAACTATTCAGTAGCATCAAGGACAGTATTGCATAGTACATGTCCTTTTTCCTCTTTTCTCATTCAGATGGAGACAATGCAACACATCTCTACAGCACATCACTGCAAGGCAGTAGCAGAATGGAGCATCCTATCTCTCTGCTACCAGCACTGACTTGGCAGGATACAGGCTTACATTAAAGCACTTCCTCACATCAAGTGCATAGCTAAGGTGAAATTATATTTTTGAATAATGTAACAATAAATCTTTGAAAAGGAAGACTCTGTGAATATCTGACTGATCCTTTATTTCTTCTCTCCACTCAATGATAAATGGAGAATGGTAGTATTTTTTCAGCATTAAACTGTTTTCTGTTTGTTTGTTTGTTTGTTTGTTTATCTGACTTTTAAAGCTTTTATTATGAAAATAGCATTTTTTGACAATTATTCATATTCTTCAAAACTGAATTTAACATCATGACTGTCACTGACAATGTAGCTTTTTAAATTTGTTGAATATACAGTAATAAGATTAATCTCAAGACTTTTTTTTTTTTTTTTAATTGCTATGAATTGTTGGTTAAAATTGTTCCAAAAGTTATTTTAGAAATAAATTTTGAGTACAAAATGTGCAGTTTGACTTCAGTTTCCTCATGTACAATAGAATTTGGGGATTTACTTGCAGTATCTGGTCAGTGATTGTTTTCCAAATATTTCAGATGTAAGGTTAAGTCAGCTCCTACACAGACAACTGTATAATTTATATACCCTTAATATCAAAAGAAATATACCTATCAACTCTATACTCTGCTTTGATGTATAAGGTGCCAAGAAATTCTCACAGCTTATTATATATATATATAATATATATATATATGTAATATATATATATATATACACATATATATATATAAAAGTGTATATATCCCTCTCACAGCCATTGGATTAATAGCAAGCATATTCCTTGGTAAAAGGGAAGACAGTCAAGCACCTGTGTATTTTGGTAATCTTTTGTAAACAGAAGAGGCAGGAAGGGCCAAGATGCAACAACATTTGAGTGAAAACAATGCTGAGGATGCTCTAATTATTCATATAAACTAGGCTTTGCTTTATGCCTCTTCCCATCCTTCTTTCCATATGATCCAAAATCAAGGTCAAATACAATGGCTGGTTTTTGACTGCTATTTTGTTGTTGTTTTCTGTTTGTATTTCAATACAAACAAATATCTAGAATATTATCAAACTAAAAGCACAATTCTCTTTGAGTGAATTGTTAAAATTTCTAATTAATGTACTTTATTTTACTGTTATAAGTCCAAAAATATATTTTTACAGCTAGAGAGAGAAAATTGTTCAGTACAGCTATGTCACAGGAAAGTCTCCTGGATCAATAACCGGCTTCATATAATTATGTCTGTTATTTTAATTCTGGAGCCCTATTATGATGTGGTTCAAAGAGGGAGATACTTTTCCTTTCTTGCAGAAATAACAGTGGCATCTTGTTTACAGGAGTAGGACTATGAGCTTATGTTTTCAATTTCATAATGAAAGGATACAAATTCAAGATTCAGAAATGTATCTGTTTTGTGTCTGTTTAAAATCATTCTTAACTCCTAACAGCTATGGCTAATGCTGCTGATCAACAATACAACAACCTAGTTAGACATGATTAACCTCTGCCAGCTTCAGATTGTCAGGGTCTGAATCAGACATTTCCAAGGTGTTCAGGAAGATTTTGTTCATTATCTCAGGTGGATGAAATAAGTTTATTCAGGTTCTAAACTAATTTTATAATACCATTCTCTTGATATATTAAACTACTGTTTGTATCCTAAGCAAAATTCTGATGGACAGGAACTCATTCACAGGCATAACATCTGAAACAAACAAACAAACAAACAAAAACAAAAAAACAACACCTCCAGCTACAACAATAACAACTAAAAATTAAAGAAACATATGCCTTTCATTTTCCTTTTACTTTGAATTATAGACATGGAAAATACCTAATTTATTTTTCTGTTTTTAGAGTACGAAGTAACGGTTTACTTCATAAATAAAAGCAAAGGTAAAGAGTTTTAAAAATATATATTTCTATGACCAACAGAATAAAGACTTTTTGCTTTGTCCTAGCTATCAGCTAGGGTTATCAAAACATTATGTGCTGGTAAGGACAGGAGAGGCTTAGTGTGTAGCTGCCAGATCAATCTTGTTTTGAGATTTTTTGTTAGATGAGGCTTTTCAAGATTTCCGTATCCTTCTCTTAAACTTTGCTAAGAGAGGGATATACGACTTATTGACTGGAGAAATTCTGGCTTTCATGTGACCCTGTTTCTCTTCTGTAGCTCTTATAACACTCTTTTTCCTTTCACTTATTTCAGTCCAGACTTTTCTGAATCTTATGTTTAGATTGTCTGCTTACTGGTTCTCTACTCCCTTCCAATGTGTAAAATAAAATGTAAGAACTAGCAAACACAAAATGTGATAAACACAAAGCTACTCCTTCACTAGTCAGGCAACAAAAGTGATCCATTTGGAGATATAACATCCTGAGATTGTGTCTGATTTAACTATCCATCTCTTTAGTCTATTTTATGTTTGTCCAGGTTTATTGCAGTTATTTGAGCACTAAGATGCTTGGACATTTTTAAATGCTATCTCTCTACCTCTTGTAAAAAAAAAAAAAAAAAAAAAAAAAAACCAACTAGCAGTCACTAGCAGTGCAATAGGATTAGGTAGATACCATGGTATCTACCTACACAGCAGGGCTGAGGCTGGCGGGGACCTCTGGGGGCACTGCTCCAACCCCTGCCCAGGCAGGGCCACCCAGAGCAGGGTGCCCAGCACCATGTCCAGGGGGCTTTTGGAGGTCCCCAAGGAGGAGACCCCACAGCCTCTGGGCAGCCTGTGCCAGTGCTTGGTCACCCGCACAGGAAAGTGGCCCTCCTGGTGTTCAGAGGAAGCCTCCTGTGCCCAGCAGGTGCCCAGAGCCTTTTGTACTGGCACTGGGCACCACTGAAAGGAGCCTAGCTCCATCTCTTTTCCCCTTAATTTAGAAGGAGCTATATAAGTACTCACTGAAGTGCATGGATGCCCAGTGGTTTTTAAATTAAAAAATATATATATTAAAAAAATTGAAATCTTGCTGTGCCTTCTCTGTTCCTTCTTCTATTCAGTGTATACTTAAAACTTATAGTTCTTATGTGGGTGTGCCAATTTGACAGTCTAATGTATTAAGTCAGACTGGTTTATTTTAGCTATAGAAAGCTTGTGATATTCTTTCCAGTGTTTAGAAGTCTATCACTCATGCTTTACAACAGTTACCCTTTGTAATCTATGTGTGAGTTGGAGGTGTGTGGGTTACTCATTCCCATGCAGAGAACACTGGATTCTGTATCATTTTCAAAGTCACCCGAAAATCTTGAGGCGCTGCGACTGCAATTGTGGGCCCTGCGGACTAAGCCCCGCATATCAGTGTGCCATGCAGCAGGGTGCTCCCACACCAGCTCGTGCCCTGCAGCTTGCTGAGCTAATGAGAGTCTCCACAGGAGGCAGAGCACGGCTGGCGGGTGGAGAAGTTGTTGCTTTTCTTTAAGTAACAAGTAACTTGCCAGTAACTCTGGCTGTGTACTGGAAATTGTTCTTAAGCGTAATAAACACAAGATTTGGGGTTTTGCTTTACAAAATTAGTTAGAGATATGATACAGTGTAGAAGAAAGAGAAAGTAGAGAAGCCATGCTGTGAAGTTCTATGAAGTACAAAAAAAGAGTGCTAATGGCAGATCGGTAAAATGCCCCTAATTGATGCAGTGAATTCCAGTACAGAAGTGGCATAGTTATTCTCCCATTACAAAACATCTCAGAAGTGTAATGTTGAGAGGTTCTTCATGGCAGCTAGTCTACTGTGCAAAATGAATGTGGAATATCTGTTCCAGTGCCAGGCTTCTAGGGCAAGTCCTGCTGGCTACCCAGAAGGGTGGAAATCTGGTTTGCTGAGGCTGGTGGGTTTGGTGCCCATTGACTGCTAGGATACTAGTCATGCTCTAGGTCTCTCCCTTCAAACTGCAGAGGGTATGACTCTCAGCCTTACCTGGGGCTTAATATTTCGTAGGCTAGTTATTCATTTTCTATCATGCAAAGCTAAAGCTTCAAATTCACTTATTTGCTTCAGGATGTTACTGGCAATAAAGTTATTGGTCCTCTGGCTATTTATTCATGAAACTTAGAACACAAAAAGTAATGACCTGTGGATTTGCCTCTAATGACTTCCTCCTATGCTGGAGATTTCTTTGAATTCCCGGGTGACATGAAGCAGATCAAAGCAGCAGCAGGATACAGGGTATGATGCAATAGGCAGGTGGTTTTTTTGTTTTGTTTTGTTTTGTTTTTTTTTTTTTTTCCTCATTGGTTTTGCTAAGCCTGATTGATTTTTTGTTGTTCTGTTGTTTTTATTTTTTTTTTCTCCAGTATGTTGTGTAGCCTGTTGTACTCAGCACACCAAGGAATAAGTCCTGCAAAATAGATCAGAAGATCCCAGAAACCTGAGAGGAAAGACATCAGAGATCATTTCACTTTACTTCCCTTCCAGTAGAAAGATGGTGTGTTTGAAGGGTGGAGTCGACTGGGGGACTGGAGAGGGGTGGTGGTGGTTGTGTGGTGGTGTTTGTTGTTGTCATTTCTTTTTGTTTGTTTGTTTGTTTGTTTTTGTTTTCCATAGCATTTAAGTAGAGGGTTTTTGTTTGTTTGTTTGTTTGTTTGTTTGTTTTCCCCAAAGATACCTGGAAGATTACTAGTTTTTACATAGAACACTTTACATTGGAAGTCAGTGACAGTCTGATCAACTTCTTAAAATAAGTAAGAGTAAGTAAGAGTAACAAGTTTTGTCTAGAGGAAGAACCACGAGAGTAAGTGATGTGGGTTGTGGTTTGGGCCATTCTTTCAGAGACCCTGGGTCCTTGGGAGCAGCACAGGACCATGCTCTGTTCTGAACCTTTGAGCTGCAGCTCTCAGACCCCTGTTGAAATATGTATGTGTGTGCATTTCCACAGGTTCCCTACTCTAGGCTTCTGGATGCTCCTCAGTTCCTGTTCCTGCTAGACCTGAGGTCTGTCTGCCCGCTGCCATGGGAGGTGGCCTGGTCTGACAGCTGTGCTCATGTTCCGCACAGCTCTCATGAAGGGGCAGGGGGAAGCAGGCTATTCTATGTACAGCTTGAAGATTTCTAGCAAACAATGGGACTGTGAGAAGGAGACAGAAGGTTTTAACCGAGTGTGGATGTTTGGTGTATAGAACTCTACCTGCAATGTGAGAAGAAAACCCATATGCCAAGGAAGATGCTGAAAGTAGCTACATTTAGGAGAAGGAGCAGTCTACACAAATGAAGAAGGATATGGAGGAGGAGAGATCAGAAAAGCTGATGACTCAGGCCTGGATACTTGACTTAACCATGGGACGCTGGAGACAAAGCCTGTGTGTTTCCCCTGTTCTGCCTTCCTGCCTGAATGCCCAGCTCTTCACTGTAGCAGTTGCCGTGAAAATGAATGTACAGAACTGAAATCTGGGGTGCTTCTCAGCTCTGGTACAACAGGACTTATTAGAGGAGAGTGGAAAGGAAGGGGCAGAGGAATGTGTTTTTTAGCAGTATGTCTGACATTTTCTTCCCCTGTTGTCTAAACCAGGCATACATATTTCTAGAGCTAGAAGTCCTTTCTCATTCTTCAGTCAGATTGGCTTTTCCTCATGGTTCTTTTTAAAGCTGTCCTTTTAGGTTACTGATTTTGTTTCTGTGTGGGTACTTCAGTTTTCTTCCTTAATTACTCCAATTTGCTTCTATTTCTCTATTAGGGAGCATTAGGGAGATAAATGTTTTATTTCAAATACAACCACAGTAAAGCTGCTAAGAGAGAATTTGTAATTTCTTTGTCTCCACGTGGACATCAAAATTCTACTGTTCCTTCTATACAACCACATGGTCTTCCACACGCATGCATTTGCAATTTACCATTGCTATATGACAAATTTCTTATCTGCTTTAACTCATGGGTTTTTCTGACTTTTTCACTATCTTTGTTCACCTGACTTATTGAAAAAAAACCACTGTTATTATGGGTAACAAGTAAAAATAATTTCAGGCTTGTACCCTTTTCACTCATTTTACAGCTTTTGCTCTTATTCCCTTCTCACTTTGGTTCAGCATATCAAGTCTTCCATAATTAGCCAAGCAACATTACTATTCAGAAATTCACAGTTTTTTACTCTCTGAGGTTCTGCAGGTATGTGTTTTGACATATATATATATATATATATATATATATATATATACACACACATATATATATATAAAAAAGATGTTATTAAGTATTCCATACTTATATTATAAATGTTATTTGTAAATATATGTAAATTATATATATATATAAAACAGTTTTAGAGATAGGTAATCAATAACCTTTATATGAGAAAGAAATATGCAATTGCAACACTTAAGTGCTAGGGCATAAATTTCAGTGCTGCTGTTTCTTATTCTTTGTATTTATGATGAGCTTAAAAGAATTTAAATCTTACATGGACTAATATAATATTGTGCTACATGCCAAAAGAGGAAAAAAGCAAACAAACAAAAAATGAAAAGTGTCTGTTGCTCTGGAGAGTTCTCCTGTGTCATCCATCCAACATCCTTCCATCCCAGAGGGAGTGATAAGGAACGTAATTCACTTCACTCCAGGTTCATTGTAACATAAAAAGTGCTATCAATTTCTCATAGAATACACTGAATGAAAGAAAGAAAGGAAAGAACAACACTGGCTTGTAGAACTGTTAAAAAGATGAACTGACATAACAATTGCTCACTGAGATATAGAGCAGCATACAAGTTGTAGAGCTGTAGTAACTACTGCACTATAGTCTTCCAGAAAACCTGGTTATAAACACTGACCATTACAAGTAAAGGGTGTGATATGTTTCATAAGTAGTCTGAAAAAACTCACAACATAGTTATGTAGGGTTTAGTCGTAAATCAAGTCATGATTTAGTCACAAGTTCCAAAAGCATTTGGACAACTCTCTCAGACACATGGTCTGGTTTTTGGGTGGTTCCATGTGGTGCCAGGGGTTGGGTTTGATGATCCTTGTGGGTCCCTTCCAACTTGGGATACTCTGTGGTTCTGTAATTACAATATAGCCACTTTTGGATGCTGAACTGCACTGCAGCTTTTAGCAAAGAAGACTAGAAGGATTTCTTAACTAAACTTTACAGAAGACACAAAGAAAAATTTTCTTTCCAGGCAATCAGGGTTAACAGTACTCCATTCATGCAGCTGCCAGGACTGGAAAAACACAGACACTGCAAATTCTTGTGACTAATATCTGCCTTCATGGTAACTGAATTTAAGATATGCTGAGAGCCATAAAAACCAAAGGTAAATTGTCATCAGTGAAGTTGAAAACTGTCATAAATCACTCAGCATGGTGCAAGAGAAAGCCAGAAAACAAGTTGAGAAGCATGTAGTTTCACTTGTCCCTCTGTGAGTGTCAGTGCTAAATTACTGGGGAGAAAGTTTTCATGCAAGTCTGTTTTGTTATTTTACATTCCTGACTAGAAAAATCTAACCTGACAAATCTACTTTAAGTGCTGTAAGTAGTGCAAAATTCTAACTTACAGAGAACTTTTAATAAATAAATAAAAGACAACTTCTCCTAAGATTCCTGGAACATAAAAAAAAAAAAAAAAGGGCACGCTCAAAAAGAAGAAAATAAAAATAAATAAAATAGTTGAAACAAAACTGGAAGCACTGGTTTACTCGGGGATGGAAGAGGAGATTGACAAGTCTGAGGTGTGGAACCTCAGTGTTGGGGAACATGCTCTGCAAAAGCTGGGAGCAAAGCAATGAGGATAACACCACCATGCCACCATCAACAAGGACACAAACGCATCCCACCCCAACAAGGAGAGCAGTACAAGGTTGGAACAGTGACCAGAGGTAGCCAAAGGATCTGTGGCCACCACAACAGCCCCACTAGTGAGGTGGGTCCAAGGTCATCCACAAAGCCAAGTGAGCAAGGGACAAGAACCTGAGAGTAAATACAGCTCCTAAACCAGGGAGGAAGGGGCATGCAGTGAGGCATTGCTCAACTCTTTTTCATAGCATAATTTTTCTCCCAGAATTCTAATTCAAGGCTGCACCATGACAGACCTGACCTTAAACACTGGCAGCTAAACACTTGGGATGGAGGGGGGAAGCATTTGAGCCTCTTGATGCAATGGGTACAGAAGAAATAGTGACTTTAAAAACATCAAGACATGGAGCTGTTGTCAGCTGCCTGTAAGAATAAATAACACAGTCCTGTGTTAACTAATGTTAAAGCAGAAGACATGGGAGAAGAGTATTGGTTTAGTTACAAAAATAAAAATCCACAGAGAGAGATAAGGAAGGTGATGGGATTGTTGACATCCCAGTAGCTTTTAATGTGCTACATGTGGAATTGAATTTGTTCAGACTTACCAGGTATGCTGTCTAGTAAATGCTTTTGCTGCATTCAGACGGTGCTTCCAAATCATAAAACTAGATCAGCACAGTACCACATCATCCAGTGATAAAGGTCTGATCCAAATCAGGCATTGCATGTGATCGTAATTCAGTACAACATTCCAAAGGATGTGGCAAAGAAAATAGATTGGAGAAAATATTTTCTTTCTTCTATTAGCCAACATAAGACTAGCATGAAGCTAGTCTTATGATCTTCCATGATCTTCCAACATGATCTTCCAAAGTTAGTTTATACAGCAGTGGGGCTGTGCGCTGCCTGGCTGTGACATCTTTTGGTCCAGTACTGAGAGACCAAGAGCTGAAGGCTCCACGTTCACAGAACTGCATTGTTGGACCCTTTATTAACCACCAATTTGGTGACACCATAATCACATCTATATCTTTTCAGTCAAGCCTAATGTTTATCCATATACTTTACCTTGTCTTGAAAGAATTATATTTTTAACTCTTTTTCAGGGTAGGTAGAACAGAGGTGGAAATTTGATCTTTCATGTGTTTGGGAAGAGAACTGCTTCTCGTTTGATATTGTGAGTTTGCTTTTTAGCAAACATATTCTTCTATTCATACCTTAATTTTATTTTATTTTATTTTTTAATCTTCTCTGAATTAAGTTTATAATATTTCAAAACTTTTATGGTGCCTTACTCTAAAAGAAAGATGCAGAATGATTTCATGCTTTTCTGAGATTTTTTCTTGCAGCTAATCAGTATTTTGCCTCATATTGTTTGAACCTCAGTTAGTCTTTTTCTTATAGCTGTCTCTCTTTTCAAATTTGTAATGCTGAAAAGAGAAGAAACACTCTAGTAGCATAACCAAATCAGGAAATGAATGGAAAGTCCTTCTGATATACCTCAGACTTCTGGCACCTTCAGAATTGCATTATCTTTATGCTTTTCAACCCACAGCTTTTATAATCAAATATTCCCTTCTCCAGCAATGAATGTTAAGGGCAAGAAAAATGTGTTTAGTATTTGTTGGAACTAGAGAGACAGTAGGAACAAGTGGTGTCTGAGCAAGTTGCTATTGCAGGTATTTTCACCTCTCAAAAACACAGAATCTACCTCCTGCTACTAGTAATAAAGGTTGCAACCTCATCAGATAATCTCTCTTTCCTTTTCTTATTCTTACTTCCTTGAGAATTCTGTACTTTAGACAATAATAGCTTCTACAGGAAATTCCTAGTGGTGCGCTGTCTTGCAGAAAAAGAAGGGTTGTAAGGAACTCAGACAACTCATAGAAACTATGTAGGTCTACGGAATTATGGAGGAAGGTGCATCTGAGTTTTTTGGTTAGTTTGGTTTTAATCTGGGGAAGAAGTTTAATGGTGTTGGATCTTGAAGTTAAAATATGTTTCTTTAAGTTTTGCTACATAAAAGATGTCCTCTTAATTTGCAGGTATAAATCCACTCCCTAAGCCTCCAGCTGTCTGAGAAAAACTTCTTGGCAGGTATCCCCCTGTGAGCCTAAGCAGGAATGCCGACTCTCAATGATTCTGAGGTTCTGTATAATCCAAGGAATCTGGAGAAACTGCTGAAAGAATTTCCCCGCTGTTGCCCAAGCAGTGGTTGGATTCTGCAACCACAATCTTAATGGTATGTAGCACTTGAGCAAAAAAATCCTTGGCTCTGATAATGTCTTTTTTTTTTTTTTTTTTTTTTTTTTTTTTTTTTTAAGACTTAGCATAAGGAATGGAACAGGAGAGCCTTTTCTAAATGCTAACTTCCTTCAGGTCTTTCATTCTATATTCAGCTCTGCTTTCTTTGGATGATCAATAAACTTTGTCAGCAGTTCCAATCCTATTTATGCAATTTATCTTGCCTTGTCATGAAAGCTTTTGGGTTAATTAAAGTGGGAAAAGACAACAGTTCAATGTAATAAAGGGATAATCTTTGGTTCAGTTCTGCAGCCACTCAGTCAACCTTAGAGTGGATTTTTAGCATATGTCTAAGAAGAGTGTGCAATAACAGCTCTCGGCAATATTAGCAAACTTCAGAATTTGCTGGCTTTGCTGTCTTGGACTTCTGTTGTTGCTGTTGATCTGATCTTAGTGAATTTGCGTGAGGCTGAAACATGTAGTCTTGCAAAGTTTTCATGATGACCTAGAGACTCACCAGAAATATAATTTTTTATCTGCAAAGGTTCAAGACAGGACTGATGCTGAAATCTCCTTGCTCTATAATCTCAAGAATACTTTCAAAACAGCTGTATAATAACTCTTTCTTATTCTACTAGCTAACATGATCAAGAAAAATTATAACCATTATCCAGTCAGCAGTCAACACAACATGTGGAAGAGACAATGGCAGTGAGGAGCACAGGCACTGTGGTGTATTTTTTGCAGCTTTTCCACGTATGGTAAGGTCAAAGATAAAATTGTTCATATACTGTATCTCTGTTCCAGCAAAAAAATGTATCTGAGCTCTCCATATGACACTCTCACACTCACCCTCCTTAGAAGAGGGGAAGAAGAAAGTATGCTGGAAAAACAAACAAACAAACAAACAAACAAAAAGAACTCACAGGTTGAGGTAAGGATAATCTAATTAAAGGGAAAATGAAAAGGAAAAAGGAAAAAGGAAGGAAGAAAAGAAGAAAGGAAGAAAGACAGAAAGACAGAAATAAAGAGAGAAAGAGAAAGAAAGAGAGAAAGAGAGAAAAAGAGAAAGAGAGAGAGAGAGAGAGAAAGAGAGAGGAAGAGAGAAAGAGAGAGAAAGAGAGAAAGAAAGAGAAAGAGAGAAAGAGAGAGAGAAAGAGAGAAAGAGAGAGAGAGAAAGAAGGAAAGAAGGAAAGAAGGAAGGAAAGAAGGAAGGAAGGAAGGAAGGAAGGAAGGAAGGAAGGAAGGAAGGAAGGAAGGAAGGAAGGAAGGAAGGAAGGAAGGAAGGAAGGAAGGAAGGAAGGAAGGAAGGGAGGGAGGGAGGGAGGAAGGAAGGAAGGAAGGGAGGAAGAAAGAAAGAAAGAAAGAAAGAAAGAAAGAAAGAAAGAAAGAAAGAAAGAAAGAAAGAAAGAAAGAAAGAAAGAAAGAAAGAAAGAAAGAGAAAGAAAGAAAGAAAGAAAGAAAGAAAGAAAGAAAGAAAGAAAGAAAGAAAGAAAGAAAGAAAGAAAGAAAGAAAGAAAGAAAGAAAGAAAGAAAGAAAGAAAGAAAGAAAGGAAGGAAGGAAGGAAGGAAGGAAGGAGTGAGTGAGTGAGTGAGTAAAGACTGTGTGGAAGCACAGATAGAGAAAAGAAATTACTCTCTACTTCCCAAGGAGTGATGTTCAGCCACATCCCAGGAAGCAGGGCCTCAGTTCATGTAGTGGCTGTTTGGGAGGACAGACATCTTCATAATAAGAACCCCCCTCTCCTTCCTCTTTCCAACCTTTTATCGCTGAGTGTGACACCACATGGCATGGAATATCCCTTTGGTTGGTTTAGGTCATCTGCCATGGCCATATCTCCTACCCATCTCTTGCCCACCCCAGCCTGCTCCTGGGGGGTTTGGAGGGAGGCCTGATGCTGTGCCAGCACTGCTCAGCAGCAGACACAACACTGGTGTGATACCACTGCTGTTCTAGCTATGAGAGCAGAGCACAGCACTGCATGGGCTGCTGCAGGGAAAGTCAACTCCATCCCAGCCAGAGCCACCACACTGTATCAGCAAACAAAAACATTATCAGAAGCTCTCTCAGTCTGAGAAAGATCACATGAAATAGAGCCAGCTAAGGAATGAATATGAAGTACCCAAATTAAGTTAAGAAGAGTTGTCTTCTTTCTGCCCTCCCAAAACGTACACGGTCTTTTACCTAGGAGGCAAGCTGAGTGTGTAGGGAGCAGTACAAGTTAGTTATGCCTGGTCAGATATGTCAAGGCATAAAAAGAACAAGCCACTGCACTGCACTACATATGTGTGCTCTGTTACCTTCTGAAGTCCTTGAAGTTTTACCATTATATCTAGAGATTGCATATCTAGTGACATATGGAAGCTTTCACCAAATGGGTAAAAGCTGATCCTGATAAGAGAACACTTGTATTCTACTGAAGGAAAACAAAGGAAAATGGGGAACGGTGGTTTTCAGTGGTCCTCTCCCAAAAAAGTGTATTTCTCTGTTGGTTATAGGCCATAGTATTTGCTATGTGTGGAGTGATGCTATGGCTTCATTGCACTGTGGCTGGTCCTGTAAACATGCAAAGGAAGCTAAGGGATGCAAAGGTGAAACTTCAAAGAGGGAGAGGCTGCTGTGGAAGCACAGCAGCTTTCATACACAGTAAAGAATACTTGGGAGATGCTGAAAAGATCCAGAAATATGTTCTTTCTTTTGCATGGTGTGGTGGGTGCTTTTTAAAGTAATTTGCTGGGAATGAAGGCTGGTATGGCAGAATAGACTATGAGAGCAAATGAGATGATTTTGTTAAATTAAAGTGGAAGTGATGGGGTAAGGAAGAATGAAGAGTATCAAACTAAGAACCCCTGTTGACACTGAGTGACTTTGGAATAAGGAGCAGTAGTGACAGGTCTTGGGGTCCAGTTCTGCTGCCAGCTGGATGTCTGTCAATATACGGCAGTTGTTAGTGAAAACAGAATCTCGTCCAAAATGTCTGAATACACCGATACATGCAACAGAACAGGAGGAACGCGTGTGTGTGTTTATGCTGGTATAATCGTACCAACTGCTTGAAAGAAACCATTAAACATTTTAAACTGTTTTCTTTTGGACGAAATGTGAGTGGTATGTGGGGGTAACTCAATACTTACATATAAACATCTATATTCTGTTCTGAAAATTAAGTGTTGTGTAGTAAAAGCAAACAAACAAACAAAACACACACACAAAACAAACAAACAAAACACACACACACACACACACACACAAACACCTCTTCCTAAATAAAATCAGGGTAAGAAAATGTTGAATTTATATGATGAGATAGCTTGGAGTAGAAGCATTTATATTCTGGTACCTTGCAAAAGTTTTTGTGGTTAGGGAATATAGAGTTGTGTTTTTTAAAAAAGCAAAAAGCCTACATGTTTATGGTGGAGACCTTTTTGCTACATAGTTCATAGACTAAAAATAGATGGCAACTTGTTCAAGAAACACCCACATGACTTTCCAATGTGATATTTTATATTTTAAAGATTTTTGTGGAGATCATTTAGAGAAATGATTCACAACATCTACATATACTTATTGCACTAGGGAATAGGAATGAGGTATTTTTCATTCTTCCCATTCAGCTCAAAATATTTCTAAGGATCACAAAAAAAAAAAAAAGAACAATTCAGTGATCCGGATAACATTTGATTTTTGTGTTGTGTTGTGTGAAAGGGAATAGGAAGTAGCAACTGCACTTGGAGTTGATCTGCACTTGGAGTTTAGATCATCTGGAGGTGATCTAAATAAACTTTGAAAGTGCTCTGGATTAGAGTAACTCTCCTGTGTAGACAAGTTAAAGAAATTAAAGTCTCCTAATAGGCACTTAATTCACTGGAATGATTGCAGTTTGCTCTTAGCTGGCTGTGTCTTCAGAGATTCTGACACGTCCTGTTCTGAAAGCAGAACTGAAATTACTGGTGGTTGACTTGGTGCCTGGGGCTCCAGTGCATCAGAGCTGAGCAAATACGTGAGCGGGAACGTCTTTTCCCTGAGGCAGATATAATTTGAGAATTCATCCCGATTTCTGTTATTGAGAACTCATGGGACTCTGCACAGGCTGCAGAGGCTGCTTGTCATGCAGTTTTACAGGCAGGGTGAGAAGAAACATCTCTTTGCAGATTTCCCCACCTGCATTTACACATGAATGAATTCTGAAGGATTCTACCATGCTGTCCTGCTTTCTGCCCTTAGCAAGCTGGCTGCTTAACGTCTTGAAAGAAAACAGGCAGAGGAGGACAGGGCAGTGGCTGCTGGGAGTGTTTCAGGGAGGGCATCCCTGAAAGAAAACGCAAAGGTAGTTGCAGAAGGGGTAGCTTGGTGCATTATCTGGACAAGTTTGTGATGCTGAGACGTGGACTTTCGTCCAGTTTGAAAGCTGATTGGTTTTTAAGATGCACTTTGTCAGGGACCAGCAGTTCTGCCAATGGTGGGAGCTGAGGGTGGTGGAGAGGCAGGCAGAGTTGTGTCTGCACCATCAAGGAATCCCCAAAAGGATAGCTGCACAGGTCTGGGAGGATGAGTGCGGATAGCCAAAGGACCCATGACCACCATGCCAGCCCCACCAATGAGGATGGTCTGAGGTCAAGCCATGGAGCCAAGTTAGCACATCAGGGCGAGCAAGGTGCGAGGCCAGGAAGCACACACCTGCAAGACAGCTCCAACAAGGCCCAATGAGGAAAAGTGTGAACTTAAATGCATATCCTGACCCAAGGAGAAAGAAGCACTCCATGAAGCCTCTCATAGCTCTTCCTCACCACATAGCTGTTTTCACAGAGATTTCATCCAGGGCTGAATGGTTACACCTTGGCAAAGCCAACCTTGAACACAGGTTGCTAAACCCTGAGGACCAGGCAGAAAAACTTACAGACTCTCCCCTCATCACACAGGGCCCTGACAACCTGCAGGACTTTTAAGACCTCCTTCTCACTTAATTATGCAATTTTGACAGCTACAGCCTTATGGTAATATGATATTTCATGGCTTCTCAGCTATCTCTGTCAACCCATTGCACTACAGATTATGGACCTGGGAATTATCCTGCAAACAGCAATGTATCATGCATGCTAATAAAGATGGTTTTCTTCAAAGGCTCAATTGCCAATGAGCAGAGCAAATGTGTGTTGTGAAATCATATTCTTCTGACCTCCTCCTCTCAGCAGGGCATTGCAACCTCAGAAAACATTAGAAATGGCAAGCACTTAGCCTTGTCCTGGCTGACTGCCTTGCCCCTGTAGGGTGCTGTCAACCGAGATCTGTGATTCCCCACTTCTGTTCCTGTCAATTTTGCTCTTGAGTTCCAAAAATGAGAGTGGCAGCCACAGAGTACTCCTCTGGATCCTTCCCTTCTCTTTTCTTCTAAACCTCCTTCTGGCATAAGCTCTTCCAGAAAACCACACCATAGGAAGGGAGGTGAATGAGCAGCTGCACTAAAGGGGATGGAGGCTTTGGAAAGGCATGTGAAAGAGGCAAGGTTTTGCTCAGTCTTGACCCTAATGCCATAATACCATATTTTTTTTACCAGATGCTCTTGAGATACCCACACTGGTAGTTAAGTGCAAGGATGTAAGGACAGGGTGTGAAATGCTGTGAATGCACAGAACATGTTTGCAAAGGGTAATGTACCACTTCTTACAGTCAAATGACCTTGACGTTTCCAAAGGATGAGCTCCCATCTTTGTTTTCTCTCCTCTCCCCTTTTGATCTGATGTGGTAACATAATAAATAACAAATAATAAAGTAGAAAGATCAGATTTGGGGAGCACACTACAGACAGGTCTGTATTTGTGAAGGTGAAATCAGATTTTATTTCAACTGGTCAGGAAAAAATGTCCCTCTTCTTTTCCTTTGTACATATGTTGTCTGTTATGTCATGATGGGTTTTGTAGCTTTGGGTGTTGTGTCAAACAAAGGCAAGGTTCTGACAGACCTGTCTAAATGCTAACATCCTGTAAGTCCAACTCAGGCACAGCCCTTGTGTTGGTGAGCCAGCCCTTGTCCTGCCTCCTATGCTGTGGTGAATTACAGGCATGAGGCTACCACGTTGGGCTGCAAGCAGTGAGAAACTTCACCTCTGAAGAGTATTGCAGATTTGGTTGGGTTCCTCATTTGTGGCAGCTTGTGCAAGAGGACTGGGGAGGTTGAGACTGAAGGAGAGAGGAAAGGACCCTCACTGAATTTCTTTGCTCCCTTGCTCCAGCCACAAGCTCCTGCTTGGTGTGCAGTGATTGTAAACAGTAGAGGGAGGACTAAAGTTCAAGTTCTGGAGCCTGTGTTTGTTCAAACCCCTTGTAAGTATTAACTCTTCCCTCATGCCCTACATGTGAATTGTGCCCCAGACTGTCAATTTGTTCTATCCACACATAACTCGTTCACTTACTACAAATATTGCAAAATTCATGCATCCCTGGTATACCCACATACCTTCCGATATCTGTGCAAAGAACAGTGCTTTGGGCTCTAACGGGCTTTATGCTCTGGGTTTTTATTACACTGAACACACACGTCCTCTTGCCCTGTATGCACCAGCACTTATGGAACAAGTAAGCTGGTGCAGATGAGCTAAATACCATACAGAGAGCTACTGCTGTTCTTGGGTAGCTCTTCTTGGGCTCTTTTATCTACAGATAGCAGCCACTTGAAACCATTTCCTTGTTCCTATTGGTTTAGATTTTGCACATTTTTTTTTTTTTTTTTAGAAGTAAATTGCTTGCCAGTGCTACAAAGCTGATGTTGTGTTCTGTGCATCCCAGTGTTTCCTTTGCATATTAACTGCATATCTGGAAAATTCTGCAAAACATACGTGTGTTGTGACTCTACATAAACATGTAGTGGCCACACCCAGAGAAGTGGTCAGGAATTATTTGGCAGTGTTTATGTATTTCTATTTTTGACCCCATTAGGGAAAAGACTACTATTAGGAGAGTCCTGTGCTCTGTAGCAGAGGAGAGAAGTGGAAAACAAAATGGCTTAACTTGCATTGTAAGCAGTCCTGGATGTATTAATTTATTTATTTAATATGCAAGGTCAAGTTTTGTCTCCTGATGAGTCAATTAGGTGGCTGTTCTAGTCTTTTAGCAGTGAGAGGACCACTATCAATTTTTTTAAAGCCTGGTGGGATGGTCTTAGCAAAAAATAAAATGAAAATCAAAACAGATAAATGAGATTTCTGGTTGAGGGAGGTTTTAAAAATTCCTCTGACTCTGTTTTCAAGAGTATTCTTTCCTGAGGCTGGAAAAATCTCTCTGCAAGGAGCTCACAGTTTAACAGCACTGAAGCTGAACTCCTCAGACACAGCTGCTCTTTACAGGCTATTTTGTTTCACAGTCTTCCCTCCAGTATGGTTCAAGTTTCATGGTGATTTCAACAAGCCCTTACAAACAGCTGCTGCATTTCAACAGAAAAGACTCCTGGTTTCCGAGACTGCTGAGCTTTCCCTCTGAGCTACTGACAGAACGGCTAATTTAAAAATAAAATAAAATAAAATAATAAAAACAACACGTGGTGTTTCATCGTTATCTCATTTTCAGAATATGATTTTGGTTCTGATCTGAGTTAATTGAACTTCCCTCTTAAGACACTGGGATTGATGGTATTTATAGCAACCTCATTTAAGTTTTCATTCCCCCAGATGAATATTCTGCTAATATTAAGTTAAAGAAGTACCTGGATCTCAGAGGAGGCGTAGTTTTCTGGACTATAAGGTGGCCATAGGTGGAATTTAGCCAGCTGCTGAAAGAAAACTTTGTGGTCACAACAGTTCAGTTTCTGAAGTGGTGACAGAATTTGTTTTTTTCCTTTCTTCATCAACTTGCTCATATTAAACTGCCCTGGACTTTTAGACTATTGTCAGAAATGAATGGGTGCTATAAGTTGATGGGTTTGTGAAGTTAAAAGAACAAACAAAAAAACAAACAAACACATACACACTCAAAACAACTTTAAATATTTATAATATAGCTTATAATATTTAAATGATGTTTTTTTCTCCCTTGGGTGTCCTGTGAAGAGCAGTGAAAGCTTTTGCAGCTTGTGATTGTGAGAGTCTCCTCATGACCCAACAAAAAAAAAAAAAAAACCATTTAATTATTATCTTGTTACTTAGTTAAACATATTTGATGTAGGTGCTGACTAAAAACATCTTGCTTCTATTCTTATGTTTTTCATAGTACACAATGCTTCTCTGTAGGTAAAAGAAAACTTGGTTTACAGGATTCTCCATCACAGATTCAAAACAGGTCCAAAGTATCTTTGCAAATCTTCTAGTTTATCTGTCCTAAAGCAGCAGTTGTGCTCTGTTAGAGGGCAGTATGTTACCATTTTATTCACTCCTCCTGAGTGTTTCCACATTCACAAAGTAGCCTGAACTGGCCATTGTCAGCAGATTAATGGCAGTCACCAAACTCTTGATACTCTTTATAAATTCTCCTCTAAAAGCTAGAAGTCCTTAATTCTGGTTCTATGGTTTTTCAGAGGAATGATGCTGAGTGCTCTAGCTGAATGAATTGGCTAGGATTCACAACGTGACCTGAGTAATATGCTACAGAAAGAAAGGATCAAGATTTATTACTCACTAACGAGCTCTGCTGTTTAGATGCTTTCCTGTTCATAAGCAACCAGCTTGTATCAGTCAAGGCAGCTTAGCCACAGAGAAGCTGAGCTTGTTTGGCACCATGTGGGCCAGCAGCTGCTGTGGTGGGCAGGGGTAGCTGCTGAAGTTCAGGGTCTGTGGAGGAGTGCAGTATGTTCCCCAAAAGAGCCAGTTCAGTCCAGAAACATGACTGACATCCAGACTAACCAAAGCCAGTTACACACTTCTTTTGTCCCCACCACATTTCAAGTTATTGCTGAGCCGCTGTGGCTCTATGCGGCACATGTGGTATTCCTACAGAGTCCTAAACCTTGTATTTTTTTGCGATTGCAGTAAGCCTAAGCTGGGTCCCTTAGTTGCATTATCCTCTGGTCAGGACTGCAAAGCGGCAAGACAATGTCACATAGGGCTTGGACCCTCTTTCTTTACAGCTGCTTTGTACTAAGGACAAACAGACCCAGTGTGTGCTTCTTACTCCAGTTGCACACTGACTGTGTGTAGGTAAGACTTACATCTGCACAGGGAACCTCCACTATTTAGTGGTCCTGTGAAAAACAAGTCTAGTTTATGCTAGAACACAGTCCACAGTCCTTTACTGCTCATGTAGCCAGAAAAGAATTATTACTCTAGTGTAAACTTGGCTAGAAGTATCATTGCCTAGACATGTTTAGAATCAGGAAACATTTGTTAGGAAGACAGAACAACATTCAGTAAAAAGTTTATCTTGTAAAACTGTGATTTTAGCACCTTCCAACAAAATATAGCACCTCTGAGGTACACTTCTCAAGCTACAATTTCAAAGGGGCTGTGCTAAGATGAACCTGCTTCAGTTTTGCCGTTGGTTACTGGTCTCTTCATTATCTCATGCAGTAAACATATTGGAAAAGGAAGAACTATGTAAAGTTTTTGATCCATGTCTATCCTAAATCAGACTGTTTAGAAAGAAAATACACTGCTTTTTGTCATAAGAGGATTTCCCTAAATGTAAAGGAAGTTTTTTTGTTTGTTTGTTTGAAGACATAATATATTGAAAGAAAACTGACTGGGATATCATAACATGTGTTGGTACCAGACACTGGAGAGTGCAGGCCAAGTGTCTTTGGGTATTTGTGACAGTGGCTGAGGCCGTCTTTGATATTGATGTGTTAAGGGACCAGGGCCCACTGGTGAAATTGTTTCCTGTTATGTTATATCTACCAGTGGATCTTTGCATTAATTCTCAGTTACAGTCAGTATTGTGTCTTGTTCTCCAGCTGACAAGGTAATTCTTCACATGAGAAGAGGTAGAGTGTTGCTGTCTGTACAAGGGGCTTCAATTAAGATTTATTTTGCAACATCATGTTTAATATGAACTTTTTGTTTTCTTTTCAGCATTAACTTATTTGAAGAAAAACAGTTCTGCAGCAACTCAGGTTGGTTTCATTATACCATCTTGGCTTTAAAACCTATATGAGAGAAATTCAGTTCCTCTGTTGGAGAATACTGTAATTAAAGTGGAACTTTATTTTCATGTCCAGTTTAATCTTATTGCAAAAGCTTTGTTTTCCCGTTTTGCTTTCTGTCACTATCCTGTTTACCTCCAGCAATCATTGAAATAACTGTAAAGATGGATGATTTTTGTTCTTTTTGCTACTAACTTTATTAGCATACAATGGAAATCTTCCATTTCAAGAGATGTTGCAGTTGGACATTTGTCTTTTTTATGTACCTAAGTTCTGAGAAACTCTTCCTTCTGCATTGTTGATTGTCCTGGACTCATTTTGGTGAACTAAAACATGCAACAGCCCTTCCTGTCTTATTTCCTGAATCTGTACTGAAGTTGAAAAGACCCCGAAAAACTTCTTGAAATGAGTATCAATTAAAATTCAACCTATTTAAGAGAACAGGAACTTGGTATATGCAATGGCAGAAGCAGACTATTCAAATACAGTTAAAATCCAGTTGTTTTGAAGGGTGTAGCAGAAGAGGATGTACTTAGCTTATCAAATTAGACTATTTTTTCTTTTTCTTTTTCTTTTTCTTTTTCTTTTTCTTTTTCTTTTTCTTTTTCTTTTTCTTTTTCTTTTTCTTTTTCTTTTTCTTTTTCTTTTTCTTTTTCTTTTTCTTTTTCTTTTTCTTTTTCTTTTTCTTTTTTTCCTTTAACATTAAAAGCTGAAGTTTATTTATTCTCAGAATACGTAAAAAGTATTAGCATACTAATACTAGTTATAACAGACAGGATTTTCAAAATTCAAGAGATTATGTTGTTGTTTAGGAATACAAACTACTATAAAACTATTATGTTGCATTACATACGAAGCATCAGGATATTTGATAGAGCTTGGAGAATGCATTAGCTTCTAAAATTAAGCTGGTTATTTATGTACTGACATATGGATTTAGGAGCTATATGTGCACAATTTTAAGGTCAACATGAGGAAATCAATATTTCTGCACCAGCTTGCTCACCCAGAAGTATGTGACCACATAATTGTGTGCAAAAGATAGCTAAGTCTTACATTAAAACTTGGAAGTTTATTTAGTGTGTTTAGACAAATCAAGATGTGCTTTGTACTGTACCAAGCATTTGGTTTATTTATTGACGTCTGTTTTCCGTACAATTATTTTTCACTTAGTGTCATCCTTTCAAAGACTTCATTTATTTTCCGTATGTGGCAAGTGGAAGCAAGACAGATGTTCAGATATAATGAGCTGGGCTCATTAGTAAAAATCTTGAGGAAAGGGTATCCCAGAAAGGAGACTTCTTAACTTATGTGCCAAAGGAATATTAGCAAGAATTTTATTCTCAAACAAGCACTAATGATAACCTGCTTTGGGGATGAGTCTTGTTCTGGTTTTCTTCTTACATTTGTGAATGCAATGTATACCCACTTGCCTTGGAGTAACCCTTGATTAGTGTGTTCAGAAATGCAGACTTAGGGTGCAAAACAGCCAGTACTGGACATGAATTCTATGATGTGCACAAAAAGTTGAGAATTAGTAGGAATAGCTGTGAATTGTTACCTATTTCACATGTGCAGTGGGATGCATCCCGAAGATGGAGATATGTTTATTAGTCAGAAGTGTTCAAGAGGTCACTACTGTGGTGGTGGGCTTTTTCTCCCCCCAAAGAAGTGCAAGTTTGGGGTATCAGGTAGAGTGGAGATGCGGAAGGAGGGAACAAAAATCTTCAGCTTTGTCATCCAGCTAAATAGAACTACAAAAATTATTACATCTTAACTCCTTATCCTTCATGTCTTAAGATCTTTGGAGGGGGGGGTTGAGTTGTCCTAACGTAACTGTGAACATATGAAAACTGAGAAATTAAATTGTTTCATAATCTCACACTTTCTTGTAAGATAAAAAATACCAATAGTAGATGTGGGCTGTGAGCAGAAAGTAGACTTCTACATGTGTATGTGGGCAAATGTAGTTGTATTTTAATATTTGGATGACTGGATTGCCATAGACTGATAAACTGCAGCCTTGTTGGTAAGAGTCTAAGATATTCCAGAAGCTGTGGGTTCCAACACATAAGGAACTGTCAGTGCGTTCTGGACAGTCTTGTAGTTCATGCATGAAGAATGTGCTGGGAGTTTACAGGCAAAAAATGCTTTTCTTCTCCCTCTGAAAGGCAGAATGCATGTCATTTCCTTGGGTCAGCCATGAGACTTAATTCACTTGTGCATGGAAAAAGCCTCGTGGTGATTTCTGAGCTAGATATCATTTTAGGATTCTCTGCAATTGTAGGGGTGTTGAATTTTGAGACTCAGCCTGTGTTTCTCAGTTAGTTCTGTGTTGCCAATAACTATGCAATAGCTACCTGGCTAATCAGTTTTGGTAAAGACTAGTGAAAGAGTCAGGCATGCTTAGAGATCACTTGCTCTCCGTTTCTGCTTTAGCAGCTGTATTAAAACTTGCAAGTATTTGTAATGAAAATCCTAAGATCATGAAGGAATTTCCCAATATTATTCTCATCTAACTGGCAACACTGCTTTTAATTATCATGAACCCCTCTCCTGCCTTTTCCAGCTTACTTTTTTTGCTAGAGCAATTTTTCTTTTAGAGGAGTGTGTTGGATTCCCCAGGGAAGCTTGCATCTTATTTGGTCCCTTGCTGTTTTCCCTCAAGGGGAAGCAACTATGCAAGACTGTAAGGACTGAAGTTCTTGGGAAATAATTTTAAAGCACAGAGAAATTGCACAAACTTACAGTAATTAAAGAACAGAAAGAAAATACCAAAGATTATATGTGTAGGTGAATTAATGTTAGAAATACATGTTATCATATAAAATCTTGTAAATGGGTTGTGTACAATCTGAGCTTTTTATTTAGTTTTCTTAATTTTAGATAGGTGGTGTTTGATACTGTTTCCAGTTATTTTCCAAGTCCAATAAAGTTGCATTGCATTTGTAGGCAGGTCTGAAGCCCTGAAACAGCACAAAGTGAAAAGTGAAAGAGAAACTCCAATAACAGCAGTAGAAAAATATAAAGCCTTACTAAAAAAAGTTTTTTTAATTTTTTTTTAGGCTCAAAGAAGTTCCCTTAGACAAAAGATATCTTGGGTTGAAAGTGCTGTGTGGTAAAGATGCTATTGATAAAATTGATACAGTCATGTACTTAGACTATAAAAAAAAAAAAAAAAAAAAAAAAGAAAGAAAAAAAGAGGGGGGGGGGGGAGGACAGGAAAAAAAGAAGAAAGAAAATAGGAAAAACTGGGATGAAAGAAAGGAAGAAAGGAAGATGCAAAGGAAGAAAGGAAGGAAGGAAGGAAGGAAGGAAGGAAGGAAGGAAGGAAGGAAGGAAGGAAGGAAGGAAGGAAGGAAGGAAGGAAGGAAGGAAGGAAGGAAGGAACACCAAAACCAAAAAGCAACCAGTATCTGACATAATGAAAGATTTAGTCTTTTGAGAGGTGCATGTTTCTTTGTTTATCCCGCATGACCCTGACTGCCAAAGTTAGGTGTCAAAGATTTGCAGACAATATATCTGAAAGGCTATGTCTTTTTGAAATATGATATAAAAATTCCATATGCTTAACAAAAGCAGCCAGGAGCCTGCTGGTAGCAGCAGGTGGCTTACCAGGCAAGGGCTCCATTCTTGACTGAGATCTCCAAACTCTGCAACAGATTTGTTTGGTGAACTTGGTGAATGAATTTACCCCTGTGCTTTCAAATTTGCTTAGACGTAGGTGCTGCTGGGAGAGGGAAAGGATAGTGTCACTGCGCACAGTGACACCCAAAATGCAAGAAAACCCTGATCTTTGTTAAGCATAAATTTATTTTGCCCTGCAGCCAATATGGATCTACTGGTAATATTTGACTTCAGCAATGAGGATTTGAGAGGGAAAAAAATCTGAGCAGGAGGTCTCCTGTCTTTTGATGAAAATGGCTGTTTTCAATCTTTTTTTTTTTTTTTTTTTTTTTTCTCCTAGCCATTTATTGTGCATTGTCTATATATACTATGACAATGTGTATATGTCATGGAGGTGTTTTGTTAGTGAATAAGGTCTTCCTCTTCAGTGTTCTTTCACTTGTTGACTCAGAGGATGATCAGCAAGTATTGAAAAAATCCAAGGGAAGAAAAACATGTTAGATGAGCTTGGGAAATGTATGGGACACAAGTCTGATGCCAGGTTACTTTCTATCTTCAGAAATCTACAGGGAGGTATTGTACCAGTTGTAACCCATCTGCACAGCCAAAGAATATAAAATAGAGAAAATAACACATATTTTCAATGACGTGAGGATGGATTGTATCTGATTATTACACCTATTCATTTCACAAGCCTGTTGCTTTTGTTATGCTAGTTTTTGTTTAGTGCGCTGGTAGATGTCCAACAGCTTGAAGCACTGTGAATTAGGTAACTACAAGGATGAACAGATTTGGGAAAACAAATGTGATGTTTTGTGCCTCAAAGAAAATCCAAGGAGATACTCTGCTGTTACTGGATTGAAGGAAAACAAATGAATAATGTATAGGCAACTACATTAAGTGAAGAAAATCGTTCCTTTAGGAAAAAAATGTTAGGCTGTACTTAGTATAAAAAGACGTATTATACAATTGAAATGCTCCAGGCTTTTAAAAGACAGCAAAACTGGCAGAGCAAGGTTGCAGCTGCACTAAGTGATGAGGAAAGTGATGCTGTTCATCTTTGTGCCCTGTGACCTATGTTCCCTGTATCTGCCTGTACTAGTAGCACCACAGTTTGCTTCCCTGCTCAGAAAAGAAAAGGTTTAACTGCCCGTTTGGCAGTTGTGTGGCACAGCTGATCTATTACTAAGAGTAAATAAAACATAATAGGAAGTTTGTGTCATGGGATTGACTCAATCTACAAATGCTAGAAGTCTGTAGGACCCTGCCTTTGTACCTTGGTCCATGTAAGCAGAAGTAAATACTGCTACACGCAGGCTCTGTCAGCTAAACTTTGGCATGGGAAAGGGCACACACTCTGTTGGGTGAAAATGGCCAAGTGTGTTTTTGGAAAAAAAGAATTATTCTCAATGAGGCTGGAATATTTCATGAAATGTTGTTCTCCTTCAGAATTTGTAAAAAGTGAGGGAGACTCCTGCTGAACTGTAAAGGAGTATGGAGGTGAAATGTGTCCAGTGCAAGTATATGCTACCATTATTTGGTTTGTAGGAATATGCTGGTCTTATGTGTGCTACAAATCTGGGCTTGAGCCAGGATCTCCAGGAATATCACACTCCTGTACCCCTGCCAGCATGCCATACATCCTCTTTATTTACCATGAACACATTTGAAAGTCTTGAATTATTGTTGTCATCGTTGTTGTTATTACTATTTTGTTTCTGTTCTCGTAAAGAAAAAAATCAGACATTACAAGCTGATATAATGCTGAACTGTCTCCCCACCCCTGTCACCAATGCCTCTGCAGCTAGGTGGCTTTGTAGTTTCCTGGGATTACAGCAGCAGGGTGGCAGAAGCACCTGCAGCCCATGGAGAGGAGCCCATGCAGGAGTAGGGGGTTTGAGGGGAGCTGCCGCCCACCCGTGGGGGACCCATGCTGGAGCAGTTTGCTCCTGGGGGATGGATGGATGGATGGACCCCGTGGGATGGAGCCGTGTGGGAGCTGTGCTTGAGGAGCTTTGGGAAAAGCAGTTTGGGAAGGATGGCACCCAATGAGAGGGACCCCATGGGGAGCAGGGGCAGGGAGTGACTGTAAAAGAGCAAAAGAGAGGAAGTGTTATAGACTGACTGCAGCCCCCATTCCCTGTTCCCCTGCACCACTTGGGGGGGAGGATGTAGAAGAGGGTGGATGGGGGGAAGGTGTATTTTGTTTCTTTTCTTTGTTTCTCACATCTCTAGCCTGATAGCAATAGGGAATACATTTTATTATCTCCCTACTCTGGGCCTGTTTTGCCTGTCACGATATTGTTGAGTGATCTCCCTGTCCCTATCTCAATCCTTGAGCCCTTTACATCGTATTTTCTCCCCCTTTCCCTTTGAGGAGGGGGAGTGAGAGAGCAGCTGAGGTGGAGCTCAGCTGTCCACCTGAGTAAAACCACCACAATTTTTCAAAAAGAAGTCTTAAAAGTTTTCATGGAATTTGTTCTTCAAACTCCAGCACTGCTTAACTTGCCACTAATTCAAAGAATATTCAAATAATTCAAATCTCAGAGCAGGGAGAAATATAACGTCAACTTACCCAATGTATATCATTGAAAGTCTAGCATGATTGAAAACAGTGACGTTGCTATTCATCAGTGTTAATATTTCAGCAGCAAATCCCCATGTTATTCTTTTCAAGTGACTGGTTAATGTCCTAATGGTTGCATATTGCAAATTCCTTCTGAAATCATTGAACTTATTGTAAAAGAAAGCACTTGCAGCATTTTACATATCATTAACTTATTGCAATATTTTAAGTGAAAAGTACACTGAAATAATACTGTTGTTTTAGCTTTTTCCTTTTATTTACTGTATAACTCTTCTGGCATTTTTGTTTATGTGTTTTCTACAAAAATTCTTATACTATTCCCACAGTACTCTGGGAGTTCAGAGGTCTGGAACAAAAGTCCTGTGAGGAGTGACTGAAGAAACTGGGGTTATTTAGTCTGGAGAAGAGAAGGCTCAGGGGAGACCTTATTACTTTCTGCAACTACTTAAAAGGAAGGTGTGGGGAGCTGGGGGTCAGCCTCTTCTCGCAGGTAACTAGTGATAGGACTAGAGGAGATGGCCTCAGGTTGTGCCAGGGGAGATTCAGGCTGGAAATTTGGAGACATTTCTTCTTGGAAAAGTTAGTCAGGCATTGGAACGGGTTGCCCAGGGAGGTAGTGTAGTCACCATCCCTGGGGGTGTTCAAGGAAAGTTTGGACCTGGCTTAGGGATATGGTTTAGTGGGTGAAATTGGTGGTAGGGGTGTCATTGGACCAGATGATCTTGGAGGGCTTTTCCAACCTTTATGATTCTATGATTCTACAACATTAAACGCATTTAATTGAAATGATATTTAAAATATTTTAAAGATATTTTAAAACCAGGGCTCTGAAAAAAATCTGGGTGCCACAGTACTTGCTTTTTTTTTTCATACCACCTCCCAAAATAGTCAAGCTGTCCTATGGAATCCTCAGCCTCTCATGGAGTAATGGGGACAACTAACTCATCATGCACAGATTTTTGTAGTAGGTCAGTTTCTACTGGGTGACAGGTAGGAATCATGGTTAGAAGAAAAATGCCTAGATGCACAAAGATCTGTAGGTAAATTGGGTTGGGGGAAAAGGATTTGGGCTTTTAATAAGAAGTACTTCCCCCTGTTTAGGCTCATCACTCCACTTCTCTCGGAGTTAAGATTTTTCTTGTTATATTTGACTGCCTCTTAAATCACAACTATAGGGGAGAGTCCTTATCTTCGTTCTCACTAATTAGTTCATTGCTAATTGAACAACAGGTACTTAAAACTTCCTATGGGAAATCAGCATTAAAATGGTAGCTAACCATGCTCTTAATGTTCTTAAATTCTCAGTTTAGCAATTCTTTATAACTGTTCAGTACATTTTTATGCCTAAGCAATTTTAACCTTGATCAGACTAAGCTTTCCTACAACCATCACTCAAACAGCACATAGCCTAACTTTCAACAGCTTGCTAGATTTTGCCTATTTGGCATTAATAGACAAGTCAAAAACAACATTAACATTGTCTTCCTGATGGTTTATAGCAATATATGAAACATAACATGCCATAAAAATATAAGCACATCCTTTATTATCAAAGCAGCACTCTAGTAGAATATCAAGCACTCATATCTGTGACCTTTCAAGACAGTCATGCTGATTCATGTAAATACCCATATTTCTTTACTTGGACTTGATTGGACCAAAGTAACCTGCTGGATGGGGTATGGCTGGTGCAATACGGCTATAAGAAGAACAAATGGGAAGGCCAAAGTGCTGGCCAGCTTCTACAGTCAGGGAGCAGTGCTGTGTGTGCAGGCACTATACGAACAAAAGATTCTGCTCCAATGATCTGCTGGCTGATGTGGTACATTTTGGTGCTACTCATCTGTGGGATGTGACTGTGTTCAGACATGGTGCTTGGACAGGTGAGCAGCATCCGAACTGGTTGTTGACACAGAGCAGTGTGTGGTTTTCTCATCATATCAAAAAATGTTGTGTCTGTTATGCTGAAGATTTTCTGTTTTCTGGATGTCAACACGGCACGCTTGCATGCAGCTATCAGAAAACAAAAGCACTGTGTCAGCAGGGGAACCAGTGAAGCTGCAGGCTCCCTTCGGGATTAGTCTCCAAAATGCAGAATCATTCCATTATTTTGGGGGTGGGGTAGAGGGATGGGGGTGGTTCATTCTTCAGTTGTAGAGGAGCTTTTAGAACAATTATCAGCAATTATCTTTTTGCTTTGTCTATCAGAAGTACTATAGGCTTTTTTCTTTTTCTTTTTCTTTTTCTTTTTCTTTTTCTTTTTCTTTTTCTTTTTCTTTTTCTTTTTCTTTTTCTTTTTCTTTTTCTTTTTCTTTTTCTTTTTCTTTTTCTTTTTCTTTTTCTTTTTCTTTTTCTTTTTCTTTTTCTTTTTCTTTTTCTTTTTCTTTCTCTTTCTCTTTTTCCTTTTCCTGTTCCTGTTCCTGTTCCTGTTCCTTTCTCTGGAAAGCAAGGGTAACAGAAAAAGCCTAGGACTGACTTCACAAGACGGATCAAACAATGGCATTGGTTCCAATGGCATTTGGAACAGGCAGCCCAGGGAGGTTGTGGAGTCTCCTTCTCTGGAGGTATTCAAGGCCTGTCTGGATGACTGCCTGGGCAACCTGCTCTAGGGAAGCTGCGTTGGTAGGGGGGTTGGATCCAGTGATTTCTTGAGGTCCCTTCCAACCCCTACAATTCTATGATTCTGTGATTAGTTCTCAAAATGTTTTTGGCACTTAGATCATTGATCTGCTCTGTGTCCAGTTCACTTCCAAATCCCACCAGAAACAGGCTTATTGTTGTGAATGTGACATGTGCAGGGTGCCTGATAACAATGTTCAGACTGTCTCAGACTCTATAAAGAAGGAGCAAAGCACCAAGTCCCTAGGGATTCCTCCCAGCCAATAATACAAGAGAGAGGCTGGAGGGAAATGTGCTCCTGGTACTTTGTTTGGGCCTTGGAACCCATCCTTCCTGCCTTCTCCTGTCACAGAGGGCACAAAGCTGACTGATGGGTGGTTAAGCTGGAAAGGATCAGGAGAAGAAATCTGCATGATGCCTCTGGCTCTAATATGTACAGTTCTGTTTGAGTCATCTGAGCACATATGGAAAATTAGACGGCTGAACCAAATAGAACCAAATAGGGTCATTGGTACCCAGGTTTGGGGTTTGTTTAGCTGTTTCTCTTAAAAACAAACAAACAAACAAAAAAAATTTCTTCTTCTGGCAAAATGACTGAACTCCTAGTATATTTATGGATGAGGGACCCCATCTTTGAGGGGTGTGAAATCAAATCTCAGGTAAAGGAGTGGTATTTCCTATAGATTAATTTGGACAGATGAATGTTGTTCTCTGTGACTTCCCTTCCACGGGAGAGTTATCTATCAGAAATGCCATAAAACAGAAATATGAATTTACTTGCCATCAAGATTTTATGACAGTCATCTTGAGAGTTATGTGGATCCACAGTACATGAGAGACTTCAGGGAAACTTCTGGCTTTGTTTAAATAAAGTATTGAGCAGTGGCATAATGCTTCTTTGTTCTTCACAAGGCCCAAATCACCACATCCTTTTCTGTGCTCTTTTGTGTGGTTGCCTTGTAGCTAGCCTTAGTGGCCTTAGTGCTCGGTCTATTTATCATGCGCTCAGCTGAACTGAGCCAGGGCTGGTCAAATAACTGCAGAGCCACTTGTGCAGCCATGCAAGGTGTGCTATTCTCTAGCTCCTTGCAGGACAAGGAGCACAAGTCAAAGCAGGTGGAACTTCATATCCTGAATTCTGCGTTGAAATGCCAGCAGTTATCACCTTGCCATTTCATACACGAATAGGAAGCGTTTTCTTCATCAGGCTGGAAGGTTACACAAGGTCCTCTGCCTGACAATGTCTTTCTTACACCCAATGAGCAAAGATCAAAGGGGGGAGGGTGAAGACAGCCTCCTTCAAAAAGAAGACTTTGCCAACCTGCTTGTCATTTAGAAAAAGCTTAATGCATAAATGTCATGGAAACAGCCTGTTCCTATTGAATAAAACTGACACTGTTCTTCATATGCCTTCTTTCTTAATCTTTTTAATTCAGGGGAAAAAAGAAGGCAAATGTTAAATAGTCAAAAGCAAATATTTTCTATGGTAGCAGTTTATCTGTCTGATTTTTTTGTCTAGTCCTCTTTGAATACTGTATGAACAGCTGGACAACTCTGAGCAGAACACCAGCAGGGGAAGTAGATGTTTGCACTGGTGGAGTCTGAGCTACAGACAGATACCTTGTGCTGCCACAAGGCACCACCCCTTGCCTACGCTGTCTGTAGAGCTAGCCCATGCTCTTCCATGGCATATTTGGACACAGCCATCAAAGAACAATTTAACCCTATCCATTGACCACTAAGAGAGATGCCAGGCTGTCCCAGCTGAGGATCAAACCCTCCCTCTGTCCTACTTCTACTTCTGTGACATTGATTGCAAATCTTGTTTGGAAAGCCTATCCACCACTTGCCCAACCCTCTTCTGTTTCCCTTCTGCTGAAAAGAGTATCAGCACTTCTGGAAGTGCACTTATTTCTTGCTGCTGTATTACAGCAGTTCCTTCAAACTGAAAATAAGTAGAGCTGAATCACTAAAAATATTCGATACATCGGAGAAAACAGGGTAGCAAACCAGGAAATGCAATCTTGAGTATTGGAGTGCTGGAAAAGCAGTCTACAATTTTTAGAGGGCTAGTCAATGCCTGTCTTCACACAAGGCCTGACACAATTATTTCATCTCTCTCTCTTCTTCATAAGACTTTAATGTTTAACTACTTATAAGCTAAGCTCCTAAATCTTACTGGCCAGGCAGAGCACCATAGTAAGTTCTGTTCCTCTTGAGTCTTGACGTCTGATGCTGGTGGTTTTGATCTCAAAGGCCGGCACATGTCAGAAAAGGAGGCCCTGCTGCGTGGCACAGCTTTGCCTGTTCTTGCAGTGGAGCAGCAGACCCCGTGGTTTCCACACAGCAGCATTACAGCCCGTCAAAATGTGTGCTGACTTACAGTGCTTGAGATGTGATGTTCATTCCATCAGACTATTTGAGAAATATAAAAATGCAGTGAAATATATAGAGATGCAGGTGGAAGAATGGACTCCCAGGTTATGAACCTTAACAAGGGGGCTGCGACCTTTCAGACTGGATCTTGCTCCCAAGTGGCCTGGGGCTACCCTGCCTTTCAGATCACCATTGTGGTAAGTGATATTTGTGAAATTAGAGTACTGGGGGGTCTGAAAGTTACTGTTATGCCACCTTGTATTGGAAACAGTTGTTTAAATTTAGGAGGGATTAAAATAGACTTCTTGTTGTCATACGTGTATGTCATGTCCATGTGCTGATCTTTGTGGTTCCCACACAGGAAGGAGAATCACAGAATCACAGAATTTCTAGGTTGGAAGAGACCTCAAGATCATCGAGTCCAACCTCTGACCTAACGCTAACAGTCCCCACTAAACCATTTCCCTAAGCTCTACATCTAAACGTCTTTTGAAGACTTCCAGGGATGGTGACTCCACCACTTCCCTGGGCAGCCTGTTCCAATGCCTAACAACCCTTTCAGTAAAGAAGCTCTTCCTAACATCCAACCTAAAACTCCCCTGACGCAACTTTAGCCCATTCCCCCTCGTCCTGTCACCAGGCATGTGGGAGAATAGACCAACCCCCACCTCGCTACAGCGTCCTTTAAGGTATCTGTAGAGAGCAATAAGGTCGCCCCTGAGCCTCCTCTTCTCCAGGCTAAACAAGCCCAGCTCCCTCAGCTGCTCCTCGTAGGACTTGTTCTCCAGGCCCCTCACCAGCTTCGTCACCCTTCTCTGCACCCGCTCAAGCACTTTGATGTCCTTCTTGTAGTGAATGGGCCAAAACTGAACACAGTACTCGAGGTGCGGCCTCACCAGAGCCGAGTACAGGGGGACGATCACCTCCCTTGCCCTGCTGGTCACACTGTGGAGAAATCCTGCTCCAGCAGGAATTTGGTCTCATTCAATTTGGGTTGGCAGAGCACTGCCACATTTCATTTTGCACATATTTTTGCTACTCAGTACATCATAAAGGTTTTTTGAAGGGCAATTCTGAGTGTCTAAAACTGATCCTTAGGTAGCTTTTGTTCTTGTGATTTGTTGCTTGTTTTATTTTGTTGTTTGTTTGTTTATTGATTGATTTTTGCTTTATGTTTGCATGAAACCTCATCTCTTGTATGTTTATGTATTTATTTGTTTATTTTTCTGGAGGCTAGAGGCCTGTCTTTTGAAACATTTATCTGTCACAAGATTTTTCAGAATTTTTCCTTGTTTCTATTAGTTTGGAGTTCTTTGTTAAAAAGAAAATAAAAAAAATCTTGCTTTAACTTTTTGCAATAAGCTGACTTCATATCTCTGTCACTGTTTCATGACTTTTCCATAAGGTGATGGATATTATGCACTGTGTGTTCCTAGACCTCATTGTCAGGAAGTGTAATTGCATGGTCTCTTCCTTTGTCCAATGCCCACGACTTTCAGACCTGGAGTGAGGCTTCACTTAAATCTTCCTCAGATCTGAAGCCAAGCCCTGTAGCTGGTCGATGCATATACCTCAGTGTTTTTTTCTAAATTCATGACTATTCCTGGTGCCACATGACAGTTGATCATTTAACTGGACTAGAGATGCTTTTCAGCTCCAAGACCTGTGTTGTAACCACAGAGCCAAACACACAGCTCCTCTTTAGACTTGGCATATTTGGAAATGCAGGTTTGGAAGCCAACAAGAGGTCAGAGTAAGCATCCTTTTAAAGCAGAACCTCATACTCTAACTAAAAGCTTGTTGCTTTCTTCATGTATAATTGAAAACTCTCTTAATTCTCCTAAATATTTGAAGATACCACTGGGTTTAAATGAATTTGAATGCAAGGAAAGTCAGCATAAAGCACTTCAGGCTTTACTTCTCCATCTGATTTAGTTACTTGCCACATTGGATTACAACAGGTACATGTTTGTAGCTTATGATTTTTCCTGCACTGCAGCTGTGTTGCATGCCCTACATATATTATGCAGAAAGGGTCCCCTGCAGGAGAGACTTCTTCATAGGAAAGCCTGGAAATTATTGACCTAGCCAAACTTTAACAGCATCTCTGATAAAGTGAAATATAGAGCAATATGGTCATGCCAGTTCTGGCAACTGAATGCATTTTAGCTTTCTGTAGGGCACATCTGCACAGGTGAGCCCAGACCATACCGCACCTGCTCCATCCCTCTGCCGAGCTGCCTGGCTGCAAGCACTTCTTCGCAGGAAGCCAGGCAACTGCATTAGGCGTGGTGCTGTGCTAAGCCATAAGGCTTGAGCAGAATTTCATGAATTACCAGCACTCTACTCTCCTCTTCCTTCTGCTCATCTTGCATATCAGGCTGATCCTGAGAGATGTGCTCTGTGCTGTGCTTGCTCACTATGGGGTTTCTGGATGAGGATTTGATATGCAGATGGTGAGGCACTTGGGCAGGTCAGAGACATACCTGTGCACACCTGACCACAACGTGTCTCCTATGTATTTTATTTTTTTTCCCAGTTACGGAAGGGCAAAGACCCTTGTAGATATTTCCTAAATGTTTTGGAGGAAAAAGGCTAACTGATGATACAGCCCAGCATGCTGGCAGGCATAAGATCAGACTCATGAGTCCTGATGGCATGGGTTGACAGATGTAGGCTAACTTTATTCTTATGCATATATAAAGTTCAACATATTCTCTTTGAACTCTTGTTGACTCTTGTTGAGCCAACCATTTCTGTAAGGTCCACATCAGGATGGTGCTACTGTGTCAGTGCTCCTCTGGGCTCCAGCTGGCTTGCATGATGGCCAGAGTGCTGTGGGGTGGGAAATTTGTGTCTGCTTCTACTTGAGCACGGAGATACCCTGATGGAAGCAGGTTGCTAAAAGTGAGACACTGCTGTGTTAGCTTTTTCCTGCACCCTACCTCCCCACCATCCCCTTACTTGGCTGCTTCTCACCACTTAGTAAATGTTTTGTGAGAAGTGGACTAAAAAGGCAAAAGGACTTTAAAGGCTTCCTTTAAAGAAAACAAAAAAAGTATATATCTTTCAGCAACAAAAAGGTTGACAGATGGTGAGAACAGACTCACTAATCAGAAAACCTTCTCTCTGAAGATAAAACTTAGTGAAAAAAAGCTTTCAGACAATTAACACTTGTACTACTGATTAAGGTAATAGGTTTTATTCTGAATATGAGACACTCATATTTAAACCATTTATTATTTCATACGTAGATATGCTTTTAATGTGCATTGTATCAATGTCCATGTATGATCTGACATAGAAAGAGTCTTACAAACTGATCACCAGTAAAACAGTTTGCCTACCACCCATCTTTGACCTCTCATGACAACAGTGATTCAGACCCATTCAAGGAAACCATGGTTTTTGAACATCTCACGAGGAAAGGTATGAAGTTCCAGAAGGTGTTCAGGGATCCTAAGCTGGTTGCTTAACTTTTAGAGAAGTTCTTTCTGAATCAGATCCATCTTTACGGAGACATGGGAGGTAAAGAATGGCTGAGTTGCACGGGTCTTTTCCAGGAAGATCTGCAGGCTTACAAAAGATAATGATTTAGAGAATTAAGAACTACAGAAGAATTTCCAAGTTATTTATGGTGTGAACATATTATTCTGATTTTGCAAAGACTTAAAATGTAACAAAAAAAAAAATACTATTTAAATCAATGTACTTAGTTTTAAGCATGGTGAATGGGCCTACTTGTGATCTTACATTCCAGTCTTTACAGCCAAGATATCTTTGCTAAGTGTCATTAAAAATGCCGCAGTTTGCAACATGACTCAAAAGTAACTGATAAATTAAATTAGTACCTGGAACAGTGAAAAGGACATGTTCAATCACAAGTAAAAGCTGAATTTTCCAATCAGTGAAGATGGGTATGCATGAAGGTTTTCAACTGTAACACAGTAAATATGCTATATGCTCTGAGGGGGATTCCTTGTTATTTGTAAGTGATCTTTCAAAGAAAAACCTAAGAAAAATCTATGTTCAACTACACAAGCAGTTTCAGAGATCAGTCATAGCGATACTTTTCCTTTTGGTTAGCTGATATGCTGAACATGGGGAAAGAGTTGGAGTTTCGGATATAAAAAATCATTAATGGAATTTGTGGTACAAGACTCTAATAAGAAAAGATGAAAGGGAATCTTGTATTAGGAGTCAGAAAATTAAACCCATGTACTTTGTGCTCTCTCGAATGTAAGTCTGTGTATGTCTTGTCTTGGATTGGATTCAAATGGAGTGCTTTAAGTGCTTTGCAAAACCAGGTATTAGAAGAAAAGACTCATCAGTACAAAAAATGCAGATAAAATATTTGTAGTGATCTTTAGAGAGAACTAAGAAACTGAACTGGAATATTTCACGGTGTCATCATTTGCTGTTTGTTTTAAAAACTAAGACAAAAGAAATCCAAAAGAATTTGGCAGACTGTTATAGAACCCGACTGATGGGGATAGTCGGATCACATCTATCAGCCCTCCCTGCATAAAGCTACAGCAAGAAGTTAGTACGTTTGCTTGGTTTGGTCTCCTGTGTTGTAATGGGTAACACAAGACTGAGAGGTCAAAGATGACAGTAGGTCTCTCACATCAGAATAAACCAGCTCAATACTTGCAGACAGATCTTAAGTCAAACTTAACTCTGAAAGATTGGCAAGAATTTTCAATATGGAACTACAGTTCTTTTAAAATCCCATTGTACAACCCAGAGGAGAAAAAGGGAAAAAAAGAGTCTTAAAATATAAAAAAGATGTAGTAAGCAAGAAAAGAGCTAGTTCACACTGACAAGACAAAGGATGCATTTAAACTACAGCACACATATTTCACTTTCAATGACAGAAAAACATTCTTAAATTAAACACAAAAAATGGGAGAATGAGAAAAAGAAAAATATTCAAGGAAGAATTCTGCAACTTGACTACTAAATTCCAGTATTATTAATCACTACTTCTAATTCTACCAACAGGATGAAGAAGGTGGGCTCATGACCCTTCAAAATCTCACCCAGTTTAGGACTAGCAAAGTATTAGCACTATATAATATCCCCTTTTTTTTTTTTTTTTTTTTTTTTTTTTTTTTTTTTTTTTTTTTGTCCTTTGGTAACTGAGAGAGATGAACATCACAAAAACAGAAAAATCCCCAAAGCAGAACTGCAAATACTGCACATACAGCTTATTATTTCCAGTCACAAAATACCACAGTCTATAAGGAAGGCACTCTAAAGGTATGCAACTGTGCTGCTCATCCAGGGGGGAAATACTGCAAAGTCATCATCTTTCTCAAAGACATAAAAGTGCTGGAGAAACACGTGAGCTTTTTATAAACAAGCAATGCCACTGTATGTAACTTACATCTATCTATTATACTTTGTACCAAAAGAAAAAAAAAAGGCAAACCACTTATTATAAATAGGCCCAAAGTGTCTGTTGTTTTTCAGATTCTGTACCTGGCTTGGGGAATTTCGGGAGCTTGGAGAGAAACGCTCCCCTGCCTTATCTAGCACCACGCTGCCCTGACTTTCTCTACTACTGTCCTCCCTGGCTATTGCTACTGACCAAAACTCACAAACTTCTGTAGAGCAATCATCATTTCCCTAAAACATGCACATCAGTTACATCTAGACAGATGTAGTACTCCTTGGAAACAGTTAGCCATACCTACTTGTTACACTTAGCTATTGTGTCACCTTTCACTGTAAATTAAGAGGGGAGGGCGCAGGGCTAGTGTATTTTATAAATATCAAATATGATAAAATATTTTATAAAGTCTTATAACTTCCTGCTTATAAATAGAAATCAAGAATGCAAGTTGCATGTGCTGAGCATTTAAGCTTACCTAGGTTTGCTACTCTGGAATATAAACAAGGAGAAAAGTCAGCCAGAACTTTTTCACAAACATGTACACTATGCTTTGGTTTCTCAAGAAAGACCTTATTATCTCTGCATGGAAGTAACATAGTACGGATACCCCACTCACATAACTCCGGTCTACAGCAGGTTTACTACAATTTTTTGGAAATATTGTTAAAAGTTTCTTGCTAAACTTGATGGCATAGCAGAAACCACAGGGATTATCTAAGCATAATGTATACAGGACGTTGTGCTGCCATCACACAAGCGTGTACACTCCAACTCTGTGTGTCAGTCATTCACTCCAGAAGCACTAAATACAAAAAAAAAAAAAAAGGAAGCAGAGAGAGTTAGGAGCAACCCAATATTTCCAAAACCAAGTAGCACTAATGGGAGACTTCCAGCTTGAAAGTGATGCTTCTGTCTGGACATACTTACCTGGAGTAATTATGAGACTCCAAATAAATGAATAGGACCCTTCCTGTGCTTTTTGCACATCAGCAGCTTTACAAATAGTCAGTTTAAAAGATCTTTGCCATGGGCATGGCATAAATAACTTTATATACATATATATATATGTATATGTATTATCTATGTGCGTGTGTACAAATGCGTGTTAAACAAAAGCCCTAAGAAGATCTTAAAAAACCCATAGCATACTTCTTAACTCATTTTCTAGGATAAACTATGTTTTTAAGTAATCCCTTCAGAAACTGAAGCTGTCAGTGACCTTTTAAAATGACTATATATTATTCAGCACACTGTTAGATGAACACTGATTTTTTTCCCCCTCCACTGCAAGCAAAGTTTAGTGAATTGGTTTTCATACTGAGGGATAATGATTAAGCTTCAATTTTCTTTCTTAAATGTTTACAGTTAGGCCTTTTGATTGTGAGCTTTTTAAAAAACTGTTAAAGTCCAAGTAACCAAGCAACTATGTGCAGAAATTAACCTTTTTATTATATTATATATTGTAGTAGTAAAGTTTGTTTGAAGTGCATGAATAAAAAGTTAGTGAAATTACAGGAGGAACAATCTAATATAGCAATAATAGGTGCATTCACTGTGCATCTGAGAGGAGGATGGGGGAAAAAAAAAAGAGTTTTCACTCATTTTGGCCTAAAACATTGTGTTCAGGTTTCCAGGATTCTGACATCAGAACCCAGATAACACTGGTTAGAACCATAGGGCTTTACAATAAAAGCTAAAATATTGACCATATGATGGCAAAAAGTCTTTATTTTGTGGTTAACTTATTCTCTTCTAGCTACTCTCTGATGAAGTTGGTGGTGCTGTGGATGAGGATCTCCTTCTTCTTGACAAAGATCGTGATCGTTCAGCACTGTAGGCAACATGCTTATCATAATTTTGTATCTGAGCCTCGAGGAAATCCCTCTGTTGCTGGCTGATTGTCTGGCTAATCAGTCCAGGTAGAGCTTGAATACTACCAATTAAAGTTTCCAGTTTAGTTTCCAGAGTAACAATTCTCTTTTCAAAATCTTCACTTCTTTCATTTAAGTCAGAAATCATGTCATACATGATGTTTTGAGTCTGAAAGTAGAAGGACGTAAATAAAGGTTTAGATAGATCTTAAAAAATATTGTAACATGCAGTAAAATCTACAAGGGCTTGCAAACACTTTTGTACTCCACAAGGAAAAAAAATAAATAATAATAAGTAATAAAAAAAAAGATATAGCCTTGTGAAATAATTTTACATGTAAATTCAGAACAAACTTTTTACTAACTCTGTTGAGCAGAAACATAACACATTTTGAGTAGCACTTTGAATGCCAAGATCTAAACGAATTAGACAAAACAGCAGACCTTTTTTTTCAGAAGTTCAGGTGCTTAGAAATGCACCATGCCAAGAAACAGTTGTGTAAACCTCATGTGCCACAGCAGGGATGCATTCTTGACTCTTCTGCATTTTCTCTGACTTTAAACACCTTTGTACTTTTAAGCAGAACACAGATTTTGTTCCTTTGCTTACTCCTTAAACTAACCAGGTTTCCTTGAACTGGCTGTAACAAAAGTAGTTGAGTGGGCTGTTTTTGAACTGCAGGACAAGGAATAAAAGCTGAATTGTACACTCCTCTGCTTCTGTGCTCCCCTGTCCATTTGCCCACTGCAAAACCATATTTGGCTACAGAAAGTATATAGTGTCAATTTTAAATGCCATACAGGTCAATAAAAATGTAATCTGAAACATGTTACTTCACAGGAACTGTCACTTTTTTGCCACTTCCATTAGTTTTTCTTGCCATTGAGGCCAGAAAATGGTTAAAAATGACTGACTTTCTCCTTCTTCTAGGACTTCAGATTAGACTAAACTAAAGTTAAAATTGTATGTAATTCAGTAGACAAACTGGCTGAAGTTTATAAACCATTCAAAGGGAATCAAAATTGAAAGGTTGACTGCCTGAAGTATAAAGCATTTCACTATCAGGTGAGTGTTGACAACGCATTTCTCTGCCTGATATTTCAAGATGCCAGCATATTACTTGAAGGCAAACTATTCTACGATAAATGGTATGTGAAAATTCCTTATTTACTGCTAGAAACCATAGAGCGAAATGTATTTCAGCAAGTGAGGCTGTCAGGTGGTTCTCTAAAGCAAAAGGCAAAGAAACGCTGAAGAATTTAATCTTTGCCTTGATGATGTACTTTAAATTGAGGCAGGCTTTGAGATGCCTGAAAGGGGTGTACAAGAAACCCTTAGGTAAAAGCAATGGACACTTCTAATATAGCTTCAAATTAAGATCCTTAAATGTATTGAGGTCTAATGTGAAACCTGGAATGCTCTCAGCTCAACCCTGATATTCTCTAGTAATTATATACATATTAAAAGAAAAAAAAAAAAAAAGAAGCCAGCAACAATAGAGACAAGCAGTTTGCAATTTATCTTGAAGGGCTGAAGAAAGATTAATGAACCCTTACCCTTACAATTTATCAGCAAAGTAGGCAGCTATTGTTCATTATAAAAATGTGGATCAAATGCAGACCTAAACCAACTTATCCAATGTCTCTGCTTCATATGAAGATAGGAACAGAAAAACAGAACCTTCAATTTCAGCCTGCATACTATGATTCCTCACAGCAAACACACTGTCACTGGACAGGTAACCCCTTAACTACACAGCATTACACTACTACAGCCTAGCCATAGTTCAGGACTTGATCACTGCAGTCACCTCATCAAGTGACTCTTCACATTATCAGCAGTCAGGATCACCCTCTTGATTGTGAAATCTTTCTCAAATATGAACCCCCACCCCCCAGAAAACAAATGGTGCATTCAAACTTTGGTCAGACATAAACAAGATGTTTCACTTAATGAGTGTCAACCTAAAACAGATGCATATTTCCATTTTCTGTAAATAAAAGCAAAACCAAAATACAATACTCGTCAACAATACCTGCACATACAATGCATATTTTCACTTTCAAATTCTTCCATTTTGAAACATTAAAACAAGAATAATTGCCTACTAACCTTTGCCAGGTCCACCAATGTGTTGGCTTGATCATTCAGTTTCCTTTGTTCCATTTTTACACTTCTTAATCTAAAAAGTGGAATCTTAAGTCAGATTTGTGTGTTTGTGTAGTCATGCAAGGATTTCTAAAAAGCATGCATAAAATTTACAAGAACAAATAACTGCATGGACAATGCCTTGAGTACTTTGTGTAAATTCAGAATTGGTCATGTGCCTGCTACAATGAGAAGCATGCTTCTTCAAGACCGCAAAAAAGGAAAGAGCAAGGAAATGTGATGTCCTTGAGAATACTATTTGCCATGGTTAAAATTGAATTCAAAAAGGGAGATAACAATTTATCCAGACTACATGAAAGAAAGCCAAAACATTCCTCAAAGCCTCAGTATCGTGACAAGTAGACATAGGAAGAAACATAGAACAATTGTTTTTTGTCATTAATGCTGTAGTAATCAAGAATCTTCCCATGTCTACATGACTAGATACAGGTATTAGCCCTGTTCTGTCGGAAATGGATTGGGTTAGCAGGTGTTTGAACCTGATGGAGATACAGTGATAAGTGAGTTTCTTATTGCTTTAAACACAACTTCCATCTGACCAGCAGCTAAATAAACAATGTACTTGCCAATACACTTCATTTTCTTACATAACTTGTGAATCTAAATATGCTTACATTTTAAATGTATATTAGATATACCTTTTCAATGCACTATTTAAACGAGAGAATTGAGAAACTATGCAAGAAGTATGTATTTTTCTCTGATGCCTACCTATCTGCATTGTTATTAATTAGTTATACACAATCTTGGAACATGATCTTTCTTATGGGTTCTTTGAATCAAAGTAAATGTTTAGTAAAGTAAGGGTTTGTAGATGTGATTTTCACAAATAGGCATTTTATTATTTAAGTATGAGTGCTTTGTTAAACATTTCCCAACAGAGGATTACTTGAACTTTTCGCGACTTTTCTGCTGGATGTTTGAAGCAAGACACAGTCTTTTTCAAAATCAGCACATCAATTTATAAGAGACTTGGTAAGTCTACTAGTATGCCATGGGCCAGCCAAGCGAACTATTTGGTTAGCTGTCAAATCAAAGTAAATTTAGCAGTATTTTGTGGAACATGGGTTGCCAGTGTGTACTCTGCCTATTTCTCAATTATTATGTTACTTAGAAAATTTTGTGTATCTTATAAAAGAAACATGATTTCACAAAGGCATATAAACCTGTTCTTGTATAAACAAAAACTAAACTCTAGCAGTGGCACAAAAGAACCCCATGTCACCGCCAGTCTCTGTAGTAGAGCCATAGCAGTTCAGAAGGGCTTACTCTTTTTCACTTCTGTAAGCCTCAAAGTGCTCCAAACAATAATGTGGAAAATCATTTTGGTTCCTCTGTATTTTGAATGTAGGGGATGAAATTCTGACACCCTTTAAATTAATGACAAAACTGCTAATGGCTTCACTGGGATCAGGATTATTTCCCTAAACTCTTGGGAGCAAACAACTCTCTTCATTTCCAGCAGCTCGATGCTTCCAAGATAGCTACAAATTATTTTAATCCAGAGGCAGAATTGAGGGAATTGGGGAAGGAATCCTACGCAGTGGTGCTTATTTTTCCAAAGGAATCTGGGGAAAAGGGCTACAAATGACCTCTTAAATGATAAGAAACAGATGAAGCAATATAAATATATACACATATATATATATATTATTTTTTTTAAATGGAAGTTTTCTTCAAGATACACCAGAATTGGGAAGTTTGTGTCCAAATCTTTGGTTACCAAGCATTTCTTTTATTATCCAGGCTAACCTCCATGAGAAAGTTATGAAGATTGAAATATCTTTCTTAGAACATGGAAATAACTCCGACAAGGTAGAAACCAACTGTTTGCATAAAGTTGACATTCCAGCATCTTGTTACTGGAATGCGATATGCTCTTCTTCCCCTGGAGGCCTCCTTTAGAGCACAACATAAAAACAGATTGTAGGAATGTTGCTTTCAGAGTCTGTGAGTGGAAGCTATGCTAAAGCAAAAATATGGAAGCACTTCCGAAGTATGGAGCTGTATCATCATAGTCTCAGTAACTAATACTCAGGTAAGTTTGTAATGACTTGACTGGAGAATGACAATCCTGGTGTTTTGGTAAACATCTCTCAGACAATTTGCAGAACATGTTTTTTCCGCTTTTCTTCAGATTCCTTGACACACCCGTTTGCCAGTGAATATGTCCACTTAAAAATTTTGAGCAAATCATTGACAATGTAGCAAAACAGGTACCAACTGACACCAATGTGATAGACGTTACAGTCTGTAAAAACGTATACCTAGGTAATGGCAAGTCTTTAGCTGCAGCAGCCAGATTTAAAGAAAACTGATGGACTTTTGTTCTTAAGTTCACGAAGAGAAAATATGAAACACCTTGATTTTATAAACTTCACTTATCACAGCAAAAGATCATGATTCTGGATCGCGTTTCCATGGTAGCAATCAGACCACCGAAGTTCACAAATAAAGACTCTATTTTTTGCATGCAGACAGTGGTAAACTCTGCAAATTTAGAAAGGAACGGCTCATACAACTTACTTCCGAGCTCTATTTTCATTTTGTTGAAATAAAAAGACAAAACAAAAGAAAACAAACTGTAAAATATACTAAAACAACCAAATGAGCACAGTGGGCTCGATTCAGCAGGTGGGAAGTCCTAGTTGCCTCTGCTTCCAACCAGTAATTGCCTCAGGTGGAGTCTAAATCCACCTGCTGTCATGATGAAGTACTTTCAGTACCTTGAAACCTTCCCATTAACTATCATCTGTACATTTTCTTATTCATAGAATTCATAAAGTCTTTTTAATGATATTGTTTAGAGTGGTGATTTCACCTTCACCTTATTTAGTATGCATGAGAAGCAAAAATGATCCAGACCAGCGGAAGGCAGCACAGTCATGGATAATCATGTTTTAGGGCTGTGACTGGGAGTTTGAGACTGTTAACATGATCTGCTCTCGTTTGTTGTATAAAACTGAAGCTTCACTTCTTTTATTCCCGTCTCCAGCCAAATGACTGAAAAGGTGAAGGAGGACTAAAAAAAAATCCTAAAAATCCAGAAAAATGGAAGAGAGCCATATACCACCATGAGTCCCTTGGTCCCTTGAGAAAAGTTTGGATGCAAAGAGAGAGAAAATAAATCACACCCAGCTACTCTGCTGCAGCTGGAAGAAAGCAAACTGCTAGAGCAATGTTTCCATCTGTGGGACATTCTTCTGCATACTGAGAAAATTATCTAAATTTTTGTTCTTAAATACAAGGTTTTGGAATGGGATGCGAGTGCTAAAGAACATTAAGAAATATATTATTAACACAGCTGTTCAAAGTTTTGCTGGCACAGCTAGGAAAAAACTTACTTCCACCTTCTCCACCCCACCTGATTAATGAATTTTTAAGGCAGGTGCAGAACAATAGTTTACACCCTGTGAAGTTCTTCTGAACTTGAATGATATATGAAGCTGCAGATCGAGCCTGCTGTGCTTTTTAGAGTCGTCTTTAAATACATGTGCACGCACACAAGACACACACACAAACAATAAATAGGAAAGGTAAAATGTTAAGGAATAAGTTTTTCAATAAGGCATTCAAGTCTGGCAAAGGATGCAAAGGACACACCATTCTCTACCCCAGGACCCTCTCCCACCCCTCCCTGCTTCCCAATCCTTTAAGCTAAGCAGGATGACTATACTGCACAAATATACTTTTTATCCTTGGGGAAAATGCCTCAACTTCTGCAGTCCTTTCATTACCTCAAGTATGTCTGTAACAGCACAGTAACATTTAACATGGCAAGTCTGCTAAATATGATATGGTAATCAAGGCTTACAGAGTACTTCATACCTTCAAAGCTTAGCTACCTATTCTTTTAAAACACAATTACAAAACAGAGAAGCAATGACTGTTAGCCTAAATTTACTAATAGGAAATAAGATAACCTGGCTTTTCCTTTCTCTTCACCATGCAAGATGAGACATAGGAGTCCTTTTAATGAACGTACGTGGGTCAGATGGATGCTTCCTTCACTTCTCCTCACGGGCTGGCTCACACACAGATGTTATCAAAATATCAGTATAAAATGAACCTTGATTAATTTATCTACATTTCCTCAAGTATCTCTGGAAAACCCTTTTCATAGGCCAGACAAATGGCTGCCTGAGGCTGGATGGGGCATCAAACAGAACAAATAGTGGCATGAGTCCTAACCATCCCTTATGGCTGTGGTTCTTGGTGACAAAAGTCTCTTTTTTTTTCTTCTGTGTAGTCCAAGGAAAAGGAACTGAATCACCATGAAATTCTTCAGGGTTTTATGTGCTTTATGACAAATATGTATTAGGAGTTTCAGATGAATACTGGAATTACCATAATTCAGTTTAGTCCTACTAAACAGTTCTCAGGTTTTCTTCAACTGTTTTGGAGTTCAGCAGAGGGAAAGAAGTCATCTGAATTATGGCAGAGGTGTTCAAGGGTCATAAAATGTCTGTTGGTGTATTTTCTCATTTTCTCTATGTCAGGGGTAGTAGCTGATTGACCAATACTTGCTTTTATCCACTGAGGAAATGGCAACAAATTACTGTTGAGCTGTAAAAATGAAGCTTGATGCATACTCTTTTTTAATTAAATGCTACATACACACTCATAGCCTCTCTTTTATCACATCATTCTGATCTGAAAGTATCAAAATAACTACTACAAATGATTTTATTTTTTTTTGCTTTTCTTCTATATACTGCAGCTTGCTTGTATCTTACCACCTGTAAGCAAATACATAACAACAAAGAACATTCTCTGTGGCAAAGGACAAAGAAGAAGTCATAGCTATTTCAAGAAGCATGGAAAACTCCTATAAAACCTATAAACAATTCTGATTTAAACTGTGTTGGGCATACCTTCAGCATACCTTCTTTTGTAAACAGACAGCACAGTAAAACCTTATTTTTGTCTTACTCAGAGAAAAAAATCAAACTCGAGAGCAATATTCTGTTATAAGGAAGAAGGGGAGAGTGTAAGATAGAAAATAACAGAAAGAGAGAAAAGAAGTGAAAAAGAGAGAACACCTGGAGAGGAAAAACAAAGCAAAATAGTACTTACTGATGAATAGCTTGCAAGAATTTGCGTTGATGTTTCCTTACTTTCGCATGGTCTATCTTTTTAACCAGCTTTGTGTTTTTATAAATTAACCATGTTTCCCTGAGTACATTGGCCGCTGCATTTTTCACCTGTTTAATAAAACAAAAACACCAGGCTGACCAAAAAAGCAGTATGTCATGTTTTATCATTTCTAGCATAAACACTTAAGACCCTGCCAAACTGTGGGAAATGACTACATCAGGAAGCTGTAGCAGTGACAGCAGAAAATGGAAGCTGGGCTAAGGGAACTAAGTACTGAGCAATTTCTGTCTTCTTTACAAATATGATACCAGCTATCTTTGCATCTGAGAATCACTTGTCCTTCTTTAAAAAGAATTAGCATCATCCAGTGTTTATGGCCATATAAATTACAGTGAGGAAATATTAATGAATTATTTGCATGGTAATTAGCTAAACTATTTTATAAGACCATAAAGTTTCTCTCCTTCTTGTTGTATCACTATCACCTCTTATTTCTCTTTGCAGTTTACCACCATTTAAAAATTCCAGAGCTGTTTGAAGCTAGCTGGAATTTTTGTTGTTTGTTTACACTTTTCATTCTTGTTATTTTCTTAACATTCTCAGAAGAGATGAAAAAAATTCTTGTCAATTAATGTGACTTGTGTTTTCTTTCCTAAGTGCTTTGATATTTTTTTTAAATGAGGTTTTCCACACAATGTTAAAGGTAGGAGTACCTACAGTTCCTTCCTAGGCCCTCAAACATTTTCAGGAATGATTGAAAACAACTGACAAAGAATTTCAATGCAGTGTTTATTAACAGAATTGCTATGTTACTTGCAAAGGCAACTTGTTCTGGATGCTGATCTTTGTTTTTTCTCTCCCCTGCTGTATATCATGCCTGTCACTGCAGCATCAGAGCTAAGTTTCTGTATAGGTAGTGGCACTGTAGGAACACATTGCAGTAGCTCCACCCAGCAGAAGGTTCCCACCTTGTACCTTTAATGGGTTGGACAACCTTGGTCCTGACTTCAGTGGAAGCCAGATTGCATTTTAGAGACTTCCTCGCAAACTTTATCTAGCCCTTGCATATTACCATAAGGTATGGTTATCTTCAGGTCCTGGGAAAACCTCTCCAGTGTCCGCGTAACGTAGTTGCAATCTGATGTGCATCTCAGATTTGCTTGCTTGGTTTGCTTTTCATTTGCTTTGAGTTGCATGAGTTTGAAGCACCACTCAGATACACTATGAAATTGATAATTAGATATATGTGAAGAATAGCTGGATAGAATGAACTTTAAAAGGCACAAGTGAACTTTAAAAGGCACAAATGAACACCTGGCTCAAAATCTGGCCAATCTTGACAAAATCTTCTTCCCTCCTAAGACATTTTAGTTCATCTGTCAGATTACAGTTGAAAAATATTCCTGTCAGATCTTTCAACAGCAACTTCATACCTCATCATGGGCAAGAATCAAAGCAGACTGCTGTGTTTGAAACCTGCCATTCTGTTACCAGAAGTCAGAGAGACTGTTTTAGATTACTACTATTTTATATTCCTCACATTTTAGTTCCCTGTGCTAGGACTCATCTAGCCAAATTCCTAAATTTACGGTCGATTCCTTCTGTAATCAAATGAGCTGATACAGGTAAGACTCACTTCAGTTTTGGTGTCACTACTGTAGATTTCCAAATGTGTTAGGAAAGGGCAAATTATTGCCTGTGGTCTAGTATCAGCAGGACCCTAATTCACTGTAACAGCTGTGTTAAGGCACCCTGCTCAGATGGACACCTCAACTGAAGTTACAAGAACTCACCCTTTTGACCTTTGTAAGAACTGCCTTCCCACACACATCCTTAGTTTTTCCCCCCTGTGACTGCTTAGGGGAGGTATAGGCATTTAGAGGTGATCAGCACAGATATGTGGCAGCCAGCACCACCAGACCTGTGTGCTGACGTGCTAGGAGCACACTTTGTGGAGACACTGTGTGGCTGTCCCCAGCTGGGGGCCTGGGGCTGCATTGCTGCAAGAAGCTCTGCTGATGCAGCCAACCTCCACACCGAGAGCAGAATCACGGCTGCCAGTTTGGGAAAAAATTAAGAAGTTCAAGAAAAATTTAAAATAACACTTTTAAATGAATTCTAATTATTTCTGGGTTTATTTTTTTTTAATAACCCATTTTAACATATTTATTTCTTCTACAAAACATCTGCCTTTGTGCTTCAGTACTGTATGCAGCTAAATGAACCCTTTGCTCAGCGTCCAAACAATTACCTCTCCTGCAAACTACGAACATGTCTTTTTCTTCATAGCTTTAAATCTTCCCATGTCAGTCATTTCACCTATTGCAGCTACAAGTTTTCTCATATGCTGCATGAAAGTTTTTTACTTTAACATATTATTTTCTAGTTTTACAGCATTTAAATGCTGGTTACACCAATTATCTTCCATCTGCAAGGATCTTCTACAGGAAAAAATTCAAATACTCAAAAATCCTCCAGGAATTTGCAGTTACCCTCAATTCAAAGAAAAGCTCAGGGCATTCCATTTCCTCTGTTCAAAATCACACCCATGAAAAAGCCCAGTAGAGGAACGGAGCAGGAGACCATTTAAAATGAATCCAGAAATAAATTAACATACCTTTCCTTTTCAGCTGTGAATATAAAGTGTGACTTACTCTTTTAGTTAGCTGGGTGTCCATCATGAAATTATGCACATGTTTTTCAGCTTTGGTAAGTTCTAACTTCCTTGCCACCACAGCTACCACCAGTGCAGTGCACCCAGCACCCTGAAAACAATAAAACAAACCCCCAAGTTGTTACTACTGCATTTTGCAGTTTTTGTTGTTGTTGTTGTTGTTGTTTTGTTTTGTTTTTTTTGGTGGAAGTTTCTCCTCTGCTGTAGAAGTATGGTAGGCATCAGGTATTCATCCCTGGTAAATATAGTGAACATGCTACAGATATTTCCATTCAAAATAATAGGAAGAGTCAGCAATTACAGGCTGGTATACTGTCAAGGCATCAAAATAATTAGTGAGCAGCATCATTTAGAAGTTCTGCTTTTTTTCCTGCAGGGGTTGAAAATGTGAACACATCCCATTTCTAGTGCAAAACAAAGGGGTGTGTGTGAACAAAACAACTTTTAGAACCCAGAATGTTAGTAAATAAATGCAAAATACCCTGTTCTTAATAACTGTCTTGAGGTTACAACAACTAAAGAAGAAGATTAGATTAGTATTTAGGACACTAAAAAGTTTCTTAGGATTTTTTTTAGAGCCTGAAAATAAAATTATCATAAATTTAGTATTTAATCATTTTAGTATACTTTCCTGTTGTTTTTTGAGCTTTCATTGATTTTTTTTCTGTAGGAATTATTAATTTCTTATTAACATAAAAAATAGCATACAAGCATTATTTCAGCAAAATCTGAATGGAGAAAATATCAAGTCACTAATTTGTGCAGTGTATATGTATGCACACACATGCGTATGCACAGACATGCATGTTCATAACAGGACAAAGTGTCAGTTTCTTTGAAATGGCAGTATCTTTATCAGCATCACAGTATTTTATTTTTCTGTGGAGGTGAGGAAGAGAGAAGAAGAAGTTGGCTAAAATGAGTCAGGTATGGAGAAACAGTATGTATTATACAAATCTCAAGGTATCATTTACTCTCTGATGCTCTTACTAGCATTACTACTGCTGGTTTCGTGTTTTTTCTTCTCTTTATTTAAACAAACAAAAATGCTCTTAAAAAATAAAAATCACATTAAATACACAAGGCTGTGTTCACCACATCTAGTTGTTATTGCACCTGTGTCAGTTACTCTCCAGTGTAAAGCAGTCTCTTGTTGCACACTGAATCTTAATACACTTTTAGACACAATGTTCTTCCACTCTTTCTGTATTTTTCCTATTAATTTACTCTCTCTCCATTCCTCCCCACTCCCCCATGCCTGCCTTACTATCTCCAGAAGATGCAGCCCAAATTCCTGAATCCAACTTCCAAAATACAAATTCCACTACTAAATACACAGAGAATGGAAAATAAATTAACTCTCTGGAACTCCTTGTTCACATAGTGTCCTCAAAAAAAAATTAATCTGCCCTCTCTACTTCCTTACTGAGGTACCCAATTAATTTTGTGAGAGTGTCCAATTAATTAATTTCCACTGGTAGATTGTTCCAAGATATTCATCTGCTTCCTCACAAGGACCTGATCCTCTGCAATTAGTTCTTACTTAGCCAAGTTTCTATCCCCAACAGCCCTCAACACTCCCTTGAACACATCCTTTATAATTTTGCTGCATTTCCCCCTCCAGCTTCTCTCCTGTCCTCCGTACTAACCTTTCAGGCTTTGCTGTGCCCTCTCCCCCTGTGCTCTAGCCCTATGCTGAGCGAAGTTCACATTTATTTGAAGTCGCCCTCTCTCTTCATGAGATAAGGGCAAAATGGGGTTATAACTAATCCTTTGCTTTCCCATATCCCACTCAGAAACAAAAAAGAAGAAGACAGGCAATGCAGCTTAAGACTGAGAGTTTCAGAAATGCTGAGAAGAGAAATGGGCAGGAGCTGCTCTTCTGTATGCCCTACCTCCTCAGAAAATAGACAGCTCTTCTTCAGTCTCCTTACTGTGAAGGAGTGCAGGAAGGAAGTACTAAAATGCAGAAGACTTCCCTGTGGGCAAAAAAAAAAAATAAAAATATGACCCCATAAAATAGCAAGGAAGAAGAGGAGAAAAAAAAAAAAAAAAAAAAAAAAGAGGAAAAAAAATGAAATCTTTTGATCTTTTGATCCCGTATGTCAGGATAAATGGGGCCAAATGTTGATCCAATGACATGATTTGAATTCTGCCTGCTTAGAGTGAGAATGTTAAAATGGGATGAGGCTGTTAATACAAAGAGGCCTGCTCACCACTGGCAAAGCAGCACAAAACAGCTATTTATGCTTAATAATCAGGGAAGAAAAATATTAGACCCACCACCCCACACACACACACACAAAAAAAGGACTGGAGGAATGGTGACAGATGAGCGGAATTTGTTTGCGTTGAAATTATCCCAGGCTTTTGGGACTAACTCGCATGCCTTAAAGTGGCACCAGAGTTATAAGGGCCAATATCTGCTAAAAAAAAGCTTTATATCTCACATGAAAGACAGCACCTGCAGCAGTAAAACAGTGTCACTGGCTCGCTGTGAAAGCCACCTCTATGTCACAAACGGGCTGCTATCTTCCTCATCACCAGAACAGCTTACTGCAACTGCACGGTGGTCTAGATGCAAATTATACGCTTGGTGTTGTGGGTTATGATGGTTCTCAGTATAAGAGAATGAGATCTTTTAGCATCTCTGCACGAGAAAAAAGAAGTATACTCTTTGCATGTTTACTTTTTGCACTAACTTGAAGGAAACCAAATTATACTGATTCTTTGAACAGCTATCAGCTTACAGAGATAACACTGATATACTACCTAAAGAACAAAATTCTAATTAATATTTTATTTTACAGCGCTCTGTGCTTTTATACAGCTTACCTAAAGATTTCAGCATCCTTAAAAATACTCAGAAAGTGAGAATTATTCCAAATTGCAGAAATGAAATGGAGGCAATACTGTTGCTTTAAGATGGTAGCATCATAAGCATCATGCCTGCTGTTTTTTAATAGCACAATTGACATGAAAATAAGTAACATGAATTCTATAAATTCCTGCTCAGTTGCCCCCCCCCTTTTTTTTTTCTTTCATCAATATTTCAGAATTTAGAAGTCACTTTCTTACTAAAATGACTTAGGCTAAATAAAAGCACCACATTATTTCAACTGCAAGAAGGGCTCTTTTGAGAATAAAATTCTAAAAAAGTCTTATATTTGATTACTGCATTTTATAATTTCATTCATCATTCTTTTTATCCTGTTTTGAAGTAAATAAACTAAATCATTGCTTCAAGCTCCTGCTTAACTTTCAGGGGAATTATATATCATCAAAAGAAAATGAAAAGGGCAGGAATATGCATATTTTCAAGTATTAAGGCAGTAATTAATTCTATTTGGACCTTGTATTCCTCAGTCAGTCCCTGTCTTTCTCTTCCATTTCTGAGTTGTCTCAGTTATTTTGTTTTGGTAAGCAGACCAATTTTAAGGGCACTTAGGACTTCCAGTATATCCACAGCTAGGGGGAAAAAGAATGAAAGAATATTTGTAACATTCCCTCATCAGTCCTTTGAAACATTATCTAGATACATATACATCTGAAATCCATTGAATTCCACCCCACAGAACCATCCCTTCAAAGCGTGGCTGAAATGATGCAAAAGCAAATGTCAGATTTTAAAGAAAAGCATCTTTTTGTGCTAGTTAGTAAATGTTCATAACTATGTACAACAGAAAGTTCTGATTTAGGACTATTCCACAAAGAAGGGAAATAATGACCAATTATTAAATATTAATATATTTGCTGACTATTCAGATTTCTAATGATTTGAGGAAAATTTAAAAAAAACAAATAATTCAGATTTCATAGTTTCTCAAATCTGCTGAAATGTTTGACATGATCTCACCCATGAAATGAAGCATTATACAATTACAAGCTGTGTTGAAAGGTACCATCACAGCTGTTAAAAAGCACAAACTTTGTTATTATATGTTAAAAAAATAGTAATATGTACAGTGTGAGCAAACTAGGCAAGCCAAAATGAAGGCTTAACTGTGTTGCTAATTTGATCCATTTATTGGAAACTTTCAAGTAAATAGTATCAGATAACCTTTCAGCAACTAATTTCTTTCAAATACTACGTGAAAAAAGGCTTTCCAGCAACCATAAAGTTTATAAGCTCAGCATCCTTAATTTTTCTGCTTTCCAGAAGGATGTGCAGGCTGAACAAAATTATCTTATAAACAAGGAGAAGTCCCAAACAATCACCCAGTTGAAAACTGGCTTCTCTAAAATGACAAGACCAAGACTCCACCAATAAGCCTATTTTCCATTTAAAATGATCTGAAGTTGAAGTATGCAGACCTCATCCTGAATGCATACCATATCTTGATTGGTATGAAATAGTTTCTCTTAGTCTTTGGTAAAAGCAAGAAGTCTGAAAACAAATATATGACACATCCTCAGTCTTTCAATTGGGCAAAACAAGCACCAGCTTGGATTAGACTGCACAATGGCATCAAATCTCTTCTGTTGATGTAAAACTTGCTTTTCTGAGTAGTACAATCTTGAAGCATAAGATTTATAGGCATTTACACTGGTCAGAACTCTCCTTGACTGTCAACTTTTTCGCTGCTCTCCTGTATGAAAACATTTTGATATATCTGCAGACAACATCAGGACATTCTTCATATCTTTATTCTAAACATGCTGCTCCTGCTCAGGACAAAGAACGATGATTTAAACTCAAACGTTCATGCAGGTAAGCAATAGTCCATGAAAGCTCTCCTTAGCGATCTTCTTTGCTGAGTAGAATATGGACAATGTTGCATGGATGGAAATAAGCTTGTGTGGTTCTTTGACTCACATATGTACTTAGAAACTTTTTAAACACTAGTCGGCTAATTCTTTTCCTCAGTTACACAAGCCTAAATGATGACTTATGTTCCTTAGAAAAGTGGAAGATTGGCCCCAGAAAAGAGGCACTGGCTTTTTAACATCAAGCCCACACAATTTTAAGACAGCGAGAGACGAAAGGTGAAATTAATTCTATTTTGAGTTACATTTAAATTTAGCAACTGAACAAAATGCTTAAATGTGCCCTCCAGAACAAAGCAACTATTACTTCATGTTTTCTTTCATTTTGCTGTTAGACCTACAGCATTCCTTTTCTGTCCACATAGTCAAAGCTCTCCTCTCAGCACTTAGTTCTGAATTATTGCAAGCCTCCTTTCATCTGCTTTCAAGCAAATTATCCCATCCTTAGTCATATTGGAGACTGCTGCAATGATTTATTTTCTCTGCCCATCATTTTTGCCCAGTTTTTCATCTATGGCATCACATATAGAACATTTGCCCTCAGTTTCAGTATGTTATGACTCTACATTCTTCCAGTTCGTCAGTATAGAAACTGTGTATATTTTTGCTCTGATAATCCCACTTAAAAACAAAACAAAACAAAACAAACAAACAAACAAAAACCACTGCATTGTCCTTTGATTGAGGAAAAACTCACCAAAAACATGTACAAATCTAATCATGAGTTTCCTTTCAAATTTTGCCCACCATCATTTTTAGGCTATTACTAGAAAGCCTGACGAAACAATACTTTAGACTCCTGGTGTGCTGAAGGATCACTTGTTTAGATCCCACGTAACACCTCCTTGTTCCCAGCTTTCTTTGCACTATGAAGATGTTAAGCTGTTTAGGAATTTGGAGTATGTGTTTCTACTGTCTTTATACAGTACTGGTATCAGTAAGAGCAGGTGTTTAGAGTACTGAAGTAATATAAATAACAATAAATGAAGGTGGTAGGTCTGTATTAATCAACTGTACTGTACACATCGTTATACTGGACCTGTCTTTGTCTTTTTTCTCCTGTCCTTTTTTCTCCTTCAGATCCTGTTGGGCTCTGCTGAGGTTATGCATCGATCTTACATGCTATAACAGATGAGATGACTTTAGCAGTCTAATCACAGTCCTCTGTCCTTCCCTTCACTAATGCAGCCCACCCTGAGCTTTCTGCTCTTATCACCTGGATTGCCTGAGCAGGCTAATTTAAAGCTACAACAGAGAATTTTATATCGTGGCAAATCACAGCAGTCAGTCACAGCAGCTAGAGGGAAAATCTGTTGTTGCCCAGATTGACTAAAATCACAGAAATCTTATCTGATGAGTGTGAGGCTAAGAAGTTTGGATCAAGATTGTGTCTTTCCTACCATTCACAACTGCTAAGACTGAGGTTCACACTGATCCAATATACAGTGACTGCAAAACTGCAGAGTTCAGACTGAGATGTCAATAAAGTCTAGTGCTTGCCATTAGCATTCTTGCAACAGTCCCATCCCAGTGAAAAACAAAGAGAGGTGCTTGCAACTCTTCGACCAAAGGGTTATGTTCAGGGGTTGCTTTCACGGTCTTTCAAAATCTGTGACAAGTAGGGCTAGCACTGGCTGATAAGCTGCACTGAAAACATCACTTGGTCAGCAGTTTAAAAGTCTGCATTTCAGAGAATGCCTCTGGCATTTCCACTTGGTTCTTTCTTTGGTAGGGCTCCAAAATACATTTACAGACAACAGTGAACTGAGAAATTTCTGCAACTGCCTGGAGGTCACATATATATGCCCAGAGGGTATTATCAGTGAGAAAGAAAGTAATACGGTCTATCAGTGTCTCAGCTGAAAGTCTCCTGGCAGCTTTGGTTTACTGGACTGGAAGTGAAGTGCAGTCTTTAGCGCTGTAGTTGTCACAAAAATGTCCTGCTATACTTGCCTGTAGCTGAAAGAAGGCAGCTGCCACATTTCTTGCTCATTTCCCTTGAGATCCACTGAGGGAGAGAGAAGGTCCGCTTTGCAGACATATGGCTCTGGTGGGAAATTTAGCTCTGTACCAGAAAAGGCACAACATTCTTCCTGCTGCTCTGTATAAAATGAAAACCTGTAAGAATTTAAACAGATACTCTGTTCATTTGGCTTTCTAAAAGGTGGACTTAGAGGACCACCTGGGAAGGGGAAAAAATAATCTTGTTTGAAGCAAAAAAATTCTCCAAAACAAGCAATGCAAAAGTCAAGGGAGGAATCCATCCACAAGACAGACAGAGGCTATGGAAATGGTGTTGCATAAATGCATTTTTGCATTTGTCATTGTTTACTGGGACGGATGTGTAACTTTGCAACACTGAAACAAAGTAGGATGAGTAATAGGACAACAACTATACCATCACAGCCAAAACTGTGACCTAAAATAGTTTTGCATTATTTATACTTTCGTATATTCAGTATTTGCCTGGCTTCAGTGGAGGTTTTCTGCACCACAGCTAGACTTTGGTCGTAACATGTAAATTCCTCCTCTACAGAACAGCAGATGAATGGATTCTTTACTTCCCATTAGTCTGTAAAGTTCTGGCAATGTTGCAAAAAAACAAAGAAATAATAAAAATAATGAGGAGTATTACATGTCATACACAAAAAATGAAACGGATTAAGTACTCCCAGACAATATCAGGTAGTAGCAGGGGGGATGAAGTAAACTCTGTTCTTTAGTAATGCAAGCTGAGTATGGGGAAAGGCTTCTGGGACAGCACAAGAAACATTTCCTAAAAAAAAAAAAAAAAAAAAGACAGTCTGGCTTCTGTAAATGAACCTAAAAATGACAGTGGTGCTAGCTCAGACAAGCACAATGACAGAACGCACCATGATATCTGGGCTCCTGGGAAACTGTGAGTGGTCTGAACAGCTGAAAACACCCTGGCAAACATGACACTGCCTGACATGCAAAAAAACCTTTCTGCTGAGCAAGGAGGTGCTTTCACTTAAGCAGCAGGCTGACCAGCCTATGATGCTGATGGGAAACATTCGTTTAGTAGTTCAGAATGAGACCTGCTGATGATATTCTTGTCCAATGTGTGTGTTGTAAATAAATAAAAAAAGTTTTGTAACAATATGTATAAAAGTATATTAAAATTCCTTTATTAAATCTTAAGTTATTGCAGATGAAACAAAACCAACTTACATGGTTTAACAACAAAGTAGAGGTTCTCCTAAAACAATCATCAGCTGCAGGCATATTTATGTAAACAAAGACATCATGAGACAATTGCTGTTCATTCCAGTCAGTAACAGACTGCCTTTGAACTTGCTGAAATGCATCTGCAATTCCTAAATGAGATCAAAGTAGGAAACAGTTCTCCTGTCCTCCGACACTTCAAAAACTTCCCTGATCTGCTGGGGAAGAGGCAGAACTGAAAACCTTCTGTGCTGGGTTGACCTTGGCTGCTCACCAGGTGCCTACCCAGTCATCCTCTCACACTCACAGCAAGATGGTGCGGTGCAAGAGAACTTCAGGGGAATTGGGGCTGCGGTCAGTCTGCAGCACTTGGTCTCTGCCACTCCCTCACAGTCCCTCTCTGCCCCTGCTCCATGTGGGGTCCCTCCCAGGGATGCCGTCCTTCCTGAACTGAGCCTGGGGGGCTGCCCACAGGCAGCAGCTCTTCAAGCACTGCTCCCACACGGCTCCGCCCCATGGGGTCCATCCATCCATCCATCCCCCAGGAGCAAGCTGCTCCAGCACGGGTGTGGGCAGCTCCCCCCAGACCCCCTGCTCCTGCGTGGGCTCCTCTCCACGGGCTGCAGCTCCGGCCCGGGGCCTGCTCCTGCAGGGGCTCTCCATGGGCCGCAGCCTCCTCCAGGCCACATCCACCTGCTCCACCGGGGGCTCCTCCACCCATGGGGGGGCTGCAGCGTGGAGATCTGCTCCATGTGGGACCCATGGGCTGCAGGGGGACAGCCTGCTCCACCAGGGGCCTCTCCCTGCACAGCCCGCAGGGGAACTGCTGCTGCCTGCCTGCAGCACCTCCTGCCCTGACCTTGGTGTCTGCAAGGCTAGTTCTCCCCCTTCTCTCTCAGATATAGTTGCCCAGCAGATTTTTTCCTTTTCTTAACTCTGCTCTCCCAGCGGCCCACCCAGCATTGCTCATGGCTCAGCTCTGGCCAGCAGCAGGTCCCTTTTGGAGCAGGTGGAGCTGGCTCTGCTCCGACACGGGGCAGCTGCTGGGCTCGGCTCACACAGACCACCCCTCCAGTCCCACCACCACCAAAACGTTGCCATGTAAATCCAGTATGCCAGAAGTATGTTTATGTTTTGTTCCTGAAAAAAGTTTCCATTTTGACAAACTTGTGTGCTCGAACAACAATAATAGAGGAGCTGAGTACTCTCTGACCTGCACGACTTTTTCTAGTTCCAACCCTAAATAATTCAAACACCATTAAATGTCTTCTCCATTTTATGATTCTGCTTGATACGCTGTCCAGCTACATGCTATTATGTTAGAAGGAATAAAAACGATCTGTTGTGAATCCTGACATCACTTATGTTAATTATTTAATTTTCAGAATTGATTGAACTAAATTCTATCATATACTTGAAATGTAGACCAAAAACACTATCAATTCACATGAAAACCTTTTTTTCTCCAGGCTTTCAGGGAAATAAAAACCAAGCTGTGTTCTACATTTTTGAAATTCCTCCAGTAAGCTTCTCATCAACAAAACTATTCACAACATTGCTCTCACCTTTTTTCCACCAGGCACTAGACATGGTAAAAATATTACACATTGATAACCAATGTACAAAATGCTCTAGGTAAACCTTTAAATGGCAACACAACCTATTATTTTTATACTGTTATTATAGATAATTGACTCTTTTCTATCACTTAATAATACAAATCTAGCCAAAAAGCAGCATATTGGTCTTAATCATACCTTTTCAGCTCTTTGAGTGTAATTCAAAGTACATTTCTGTGTTTCATAAACAATTATGTGTTTCTGCAACTCATTACAGAATTAAATATAAAGATTTTTTTTTTTTTGTAAAAAATCCCACAATGTTTTAGGCATCATTATGCAAAATTATTTGTGACCTTTTAGTAAATTACCCATAAAAGTTCTAAAAAACAGTTTTCATATTACACTGCTCCAATCTTGTTTAACTTCTTTTTCTTTACTTTCAGCAGCCAATGTAGCCAATGTTAACAAGACAGTTAAAATCTCATTTTTTTTTCAATCTAGAAACTATTAATTTTCAAAGATGTTACAATTCAGATTTTCCTACCAATAAAAATCACATGATTAAAAATGAAACTATTCTAGATGCCACGTTCCTGATGTAGGCAGTCCTATGTTGATAAGAACTGGATGAGTCTGATATAAAACTGTATGCACAAACAAGACAATTTAACCACAGGTAAGAGTCCACTTTTCTCAGAAACACCTAATCCTCTTGATTTTTTTTGGCACATGTACGATAGGAATTGTGATTCTTTTAAATTAAATGCAAATTTCCACATGTACATTAAAAGTTGCAGCATGAGATGTTTTAAAATGGGATCTAATTCATTTTTAATTCACCATGTAGAACTTATAAAAACTGGCATCCCTAGGAGCAGATAGTACACACTGACTATATTGTGACTACTCAAATAAGAATTCTTCAGCTCTACAAATGGAGTTCAAATATAATGGTTGAAGATGCTACTTAAAACGTTTCTAGATGAAACATTTAATGTTGCCCACCTCTACAATGTAAGTTTAAGAAAATCTTCATAACTTCTTTCTTTTATGATCTTAATGATCTCTTCAGAGTTCTTTTCAATAACAGAACCTTTTATTGCTGCAATTTTGGCAACAGCATGACCAAGCCTCTAAAAGAACAGTTATTTGATCTAAAGCAATCTTCACCCAACCTGTAGCCAATCACTCTTTGCATCCTGTGACAGGACAATTGCAACTCATTCATTTTATTGTGGCAAAATTGGTTTGACCTACTAAGTTCTTCATGTCTTCTAACTGCTGGCAGCTAGCCCATTAGGAAAATTCTGCATCCTTATCTCTGCATCATACAATCAATGCACAAGCTCACAACATAATGCTCAACAGAAAAGGAAAAGTCCTTCTCAAACCTTGCAGCAGATTCTTTTATTTGCAGTCATAAGAATGCATTGCTATTATTTCATCTTGCATTAATAAAAAAAAAAATACAAAGGACTGTAAAATTATCTAAAAATAGTTATTTCCTAGTCATTGTGGCACAAATTGCATGGAATTACTACAATGCATCAGAAAGAGGCAATTTTGCTTTTTCCAACTGTAATGGTTCTTAACAGAGATTAATAGACCCCCTACTCTCACACAAGACCAGGAACTACTCAACATCCTCTGGATTCTTCATATACCTTCAATAGGTCATTCTTTCATTACAATTCTTCCCATCTTTCAGTCAACAGGTACACACCTTCCAATATCTTCTCCCATTTGCCCCTTCTTTTTCCTTCTATCAATTTCTATTTCCCTTCTCCAAATTTTTGCTATCCTCACCATAATCCTCACAAAGCAAGAAAAATTTGGCAAACCGCTCCAAAGCCCTGACACCATAAAGCCATTAAGCAGTTGAAAATGCTCTGTTTATAAGCTGTTCCACTCAGTACCAGCACAAAGTGCTCCAACTATAGTTGAGCTCAGCCTGCTGACCAGGATCTGAGAGGTCCACTTGGGTACTACTGCATATTCAGTGTGCATATTTAGTGATAACCACTGCATATTCAGTGAGCAGAAATAATCCTGCAAGTTGCATGGCATGGTGAAGATGGATGGTATAGGTCTACCTATCTCTTCTGTATCCTGTTCTTATCTTTTCCACAACAAATATGAATTAATTGGTTTCAGAAGAGTTTCAGAAGAGTGACTGTATTTAAAGAATCATATTCAAGACCTATAAGCTTTTTAGTCTTGCAAGCTAGGCTGGAAGATCATTCATTACTGCGTTCATGGTTTCGTATTTCATGTCTTTCAGATCCTTTATCAAAAATTTTTAAAAAATACATAAAAAAAATTCAAACAAACAAAAAAGTAATTCCAAGATCTGAATTTCTCTCACTGATCCATAATTTTCTTTTCAAAGATTACGATTTGCCAAAGCCATATGGCTGATACCCTTTAGAATGTAATTAAGAGTCAGGCTTTCAGAACTACTAACACTGCAAACTAACCACCTGCCCCTCTCTCTCCCCCCCCCCTTTTTTTTTTTTGGTTAATAATGTTTTCTGTGTCTTGAGATTATTAATCCTTAAATTATTACCATGTGATTCTGATTACAGCCTTAGTGCTTCCAAAGTTTCTGCAGAACATTTGATCACAAAATACAAACAAAGATAGGAAGGTATAATGTGTACATTGCACACGCTTAATTTCAAAGGAGTGAATCTTATTTCTGTTGTGAAAAAGAAATGTCTTGTGTGTAAACACTACATATTAATCAGTACTTCACTTTTACTCCCAAGCAATAGAAACAACTGCAATAAATTATTTTATATCTGAATCCCAATGGTGCTGTCAAATGCAAAATGACAAATGCATCCTGTAATTTCATCTTCTGTCTGATTCATTCATAGGTGTGTAGGACAACATCTGCAATAATCTATAGTCTGTTTTTGTGATTTAATTTTTACTTTGTTTTCATCACCATCATCATCATAAAATCATAAGTGTATCTACAGCCTTCAAAATTATGGTTTGGATGCTGCTATCATTTACACTAGCATAAACTTAATAGCAGGGTGAAACTTGTGGATGATTCGTATCAGTATCACTATTGTCACTGCACTTTTGCAGGGTGTTGAAGCTCCTATGATTTCTGTTACTGTAAGTTTTTTTTATACTGAAATGCAAATAACTTGAGTTGAATATGAGTGCATACTCAATACGAGTTAACCTGGAATTTAGCTGCTGCTGTTCAGAAAGCCTAGTCAGAGATGATAATGAGGATGAATAATGATCTGATTCTTGCATCTTGAAGTATTTTCTTCTTATTCTTAAACACTGCTTGGGAAGAAGAAAAGCATTATGACAGGGCTCTGCCCCCATTCTGCATATCCCTGTGGCAATGTATACTGCTTGTCCTCCTTTTTTCCTAATGAACTTATGACCAAATTTTATTCTCTCTGGCATCAAAATGCAGCTCAGAATGAGCAACAAAGGCAAATACTCCAGAAGATGGCAGATTTGAGCTTAGTCAACAGCCTTTATGAAAGCCGCCTGAGTCATTCCTCTGCTTTCAGCCTGTACTTTCCAACTAAATTCAAACTCTGTTTTTAAAGAGATAAGCATTTGCCACCACCAGCAAAATGCACTGGACATCTTTCTTATGAAAGGTCAATGACCTGAAACCTGTAAGCTGTTAAAAAAAAAAAAAAAAAAAAAGGAAAAATTGTAAAACATTACAAAAACACCTTAATCTATTTTACTCTTTGGACATAAAATACACTCTTACAAACAACAAATTTGCCAAACACCTGTTTTAAAGGGGAAACTGTTTGCTACCATTTGTTTTCAGTCATAATCCCAATATACCTGTTTTAACAGAAGGTAGATACTGGAGCTGCATCACTTATCATCAGTAGCAAGATTTCAGAAACATGTATGCATCTCGCTGTCATATGTAGCATATATGATGTTTATCTCATTCACAGGGACATTTGTACAAGAGTCAATATAAATAAAAGTGGCACAATCATGAGCTTTTCTTCTTCTGATTTACTATAGATGTGCATAAATTTCCCAGACATTATTATATATAATATAATAATTCTTGCCTAACTTTGACCAAATGGTGCAATACTGAAAAAAATTTAAAGCACACATACAGAACAGCTAATAAGTATATATTGAATGTGCATGCACCAACAACTGCTGCATTGTAATACTGTTAGCAAAACTCATACTGTGAAAATTGCACTACATAGGTCCACTTAAAGCAATGGAATACTATGTATAATATATTAGACTTATAATAAATAAAACTAAGTACAAGTAAAATGCTTTAGCAGACTAGCAGCCATTGAGTTTCTATGTTTGTGACTAACTTAATTTTAAGAAACAAAACCCAGAACTGTAGATTCATTATTACTAGTAATAATTACACATGTCCAAAGATAACTGAGAAGATGTGATACCTTAAAATGTAATGAAAAACTCTTAAAATTTTGAAGCTGAAAATTATGTCAGGGTGGAATTTGTTTCCCTGTATTTCATTACACAACTATTAAGTTTTACCTCAATCTATATCCTACACAGTCTATATCCTATACAGGCTAGCAAATTAATATTTCTTTATGTCTACCACAAGTTTGGGGATTAATTGCTGCTAATAATCTCACATCCAATGAATAAATTCAGAAATACTCACCATGATTCCAGTGAGTAAACAGACTCCTTTCCCACAGTATGTATTAGGTACCATGTCACCATATCCAATGGATAGAAAAGTTATTGAAATCAACCACATTGCTCCAAGGAAGTTGCTAGTAACATCCTGCTGATCGTGGTACCTGGAAGGAAAAAGAAAACTAATACTTTACAATGAAAATTTCTGTCATTTGTTATGCTGTAAGAAAGAAATCTCAGTAACTGCTCATACAGTCGTTTCTGTATCCTACAGTTAATTATTTTTAAAAGCAGCTATAAAGAACTAAATAAAACTAAAATACAAAGGCATCAGTAGTAAAGAAACTGAAGGCAAAACAATAGCACAAGTAGTAGAGATTCTCTGGATATTTTGTATTTTAGTATTCTGTTACTACTATAAAATAGCAGAAAAATAGCAGAAACTGTAATATATCAGGATACAAAGTTTTTTAACAGAACTTCCTCAGGGGTACCAGTCCTGATAATCCGCTGCAGTGGCATAAGACATCAGTCTGTTGCAGGCTGAGGCATATAAGAAAGTCAGAAAAGGTTGTATGGGCAAGCAGAAATCAGAGCAAAATTCCATCTCCTTTGCCTAACAGTAAGTCTGTGATCAGAAATCTAATAATGAACTACCATGTAATGCTTTATGAGAAAACCTAGTATCTTCCCTCTCCTTCAGCATGTTCAAGATAAATAGTATTGTATTCCTCATCATTACGAGATCCTCACCATAACCATAAGAAAACCTCTCATTTGTGCTAAGTCAGCTAATTAAATGTAATTTCCTGATGTGCCATTTGTTGTCCTAGTTTTAATACTCTAATGGAATACACTCATTTTCTCCTTCAAAGAAAACAAGTTCTGATGAATAAGCTAGTCCTCACATGACAGGTATAGCTAATCAACTGGGAAGCCATAATGACACATTGTAGGAATAAAAACTCTTGTCAACACTCAGCCTGCGGGGGAAAACGCAGCCTAACGTAGATGGTATTTTGCTCCCTGTTCAGAGCAGCTCTGCAGCAGAGACTATCTGTGACAGCTACTGCAGCCTCAAGGTTGCAATAACCCCTGCAGCTGCTGTGAAGCCTCAAGTTGGTTATGTATGCTGCTGGATCTTCACAAGTATTATTTTATTCAATCTCCAAAACAGCAGGTCACAGAGTACCGCCAGAGAATTAGTTCACAAATCTGTAAGCAACCTGCTTTTGACCACAAAAATAATTGCTTCAGTTATCCTCCTTCCTGGACCTCACCCTCAATGCTGGAGCAGGCAGGAATGCTGAGTGGGCAGAAAGCAAGCTCAGGAAAATCCCCTATTCTCTCTCTTGCAAGATATTTGCTGTAATGGAGGCAAAACGCCTCCATTCTTTTCTTAAATTCCTACCTCTGCCCGGATGGTTACAGTAAACTGAAAACTCTGCCTGACAGAGACTACAGCAATTTCTCCAAATCAGTCTGTTCCACTGTTTGCCTGTACCCTTCTCTCTGTTGGCATCAGTGTTGTCCTTCTCACACACTTCATGCAAGCTTTTGAAGGATTTTTGTTCTGCATCTAGAGCAATGCAGGAATTATCCACATTTGGCGATCTAAGGATGAGAGTGATAGAAATACTGATAGTCACAACAGCAGCAAGGGCACAACAGCAAACTTTATCTAACTCATCACCATGAAGTTCTGCACAACAAAAAGATTTGTCATTGTGTTTTTTTGTTGTTGTTGTTTTGCTTTGTTTTGTTTTGTTGTTTTTTTTCCAGCCTGCACTGCAGATGTCAGATGTTACGGATTTTAGTTTTTACTTAACAGTTAGCTATGAAATAGCTAATATCTATGAAATCTATGGATGCAGAAAGAGAGAGACATATTTATCCCATTCAGGAGGCAAAAAGAGAGCCTGCACATCATGCAGTTCTCTACACAGTATCACATATATGATATGACCACAGGCTTTGGACAAGCTTCACAGAAGTGACCTAGAGCCACAACACATAGTATAAAGCCAGCAAGTTAACCCTAACTAATAATAAATGCTTATACAAATATTTATGAGACATTTCCTTAATGCTCATCTTTGGGTTTTGAACCTGGTCATTTCTGTACTTCAGACAAAACACAGTTTACCTACAAAGATAAAAATACCGTGCAATGCCCTTCATTTTTCCTATATTTTGTCCAAATTGTTACATCCTTTACATTTTCAGCTCTACATTGTGATGCTTACAGAGATGTTGATGTGACAGAAAACAGAACATTCAAATACAACTCAATAAGTTTGTGAAATAAACACCTGTTTCACATAAAGAATATAAAAACCTGTCTCACCTAGTTGTGGTTTTGAGGTTATAGTTCAGTGGTCAAACTGCACACTATTTAAAAATCAGCATCAATATTTATGACTCTATTGTGACCGAGACACAAAGAATACGCTGTATGACCAAAAAGACTTATTCTCTCAAAACTCTACAGGGAAAGTTGAAGGAGGGGATTTTCATGTTAAAAATCCACCAGTAAAAGGAGGGATACTGTCCTGATAATCCCATGGCTTCTACAACAGATTTACAGGAAGGTGGACTGGTTCTGTCTTTTTTTTTGTTTTCTTCTGTAACCTGTTTTGTGATTTTTGAGTCTCTGTGCTAAACCGTTCTGGTATATGCATAAACCTCTCTGATTCTGGTACAATGATGGGAATACACTGTCAAGTGCTATGCCGTGTCATCACACCATGCAGCCACTTGGGATCCTGGCCCAAACTAGCCAAGCCCGGAGTCTGTCTTCTCTATTGTGTGGGAGCAACAACAGAAACTACAAGCTTAGATTTTGGCTATTCTCTGTCCACCATCAAATTATCACCAAAATACATAAAAACATGAAGAGCAATTTCTTAAAAAAAAAAAAAAAAAAAAAAAAAAAAAGAGAAGGAATTGCAATGTCACATTCGTACAGCCATGAGAACCACTGAAAAGGTGCATGGGGGGCATTTGAACTGCTTTGTTTTGAGGAGCTGGGCAGAAAGCTACTCTTCGCCATTCCGACTTCTTTTCAAAGTTACCACTGCTGGAAAGGGTGAACTTCTCCTTCCATGGAGGGACCAGTAAAATGAACAGAGCAGAAATTAACCTTTCCCATGCTCATCTATCAGTGTACCTCTAATGCGTGGCACTCAAGCCACTGGACGGCCTGAAAAAAAGTCATCCACATCATTGTGTTCTCCTTGCAGCAGAGCCGAGGTCACGGACACTGCGATGAGGAGAAATGCCACCCGCACTAGCAGCTGGAACAAAGCTGTCTCACTCACTGTCAGCAGCCATCAACCTCTGCCAGCATTTCCTCATTCCATCTGGATCGTGAAAGACAGGTTCGATGTAACAGACTCCAGATTGCAACTATGGTTTTCCTAAACTATCCATTCACTCTGAGTGCTATGAAAAGCTCAGGAAGAAAATAAAAAGAAAAAAGAAATGCTTCCTTTCAGAGATTAAGTTCCAACTAAAGCAAAATCCAGTCATTACTAACCAAATTCTAAAACTTAAGCTTTTAGGCATTAATCTTTAGTTTGATAAAGATTCTCATATTTCATAAAGCTTCTGGTTTTGTCTTTTTTATTTGAATCACTACAAAATATCTCATTATCTAAAATCCACTATTCTTAGTCAATAAAATCTTGGACTAGAAACATGGTGAGCCATTTAAATTAGAAGATAAAGGCTAGTATTTAATTGTGTTAAAACTACAGCTATATACAGTTTGATGTCCTGGATCACATCCAGCCTCATACAGCAGCAGAATAAAGGGTCATTTAGAAAAGCTGTGTATTCCCCTGAGGTAGGAAAATCCTTGGCTGAAGTCACACAAGCATAAGTCTTATTTATCACTTTTTCCTTCCTTCTCCAGTAAGGAATGTGCTCACAGACAGGTGGTACTACAGCTGAAACTCTCCAAGACAACCCTCATCCTGTGAAATGCCACTAAGTCTGTTCTCACCAGCCACCATGTATTAGTCCTGACACAACTTTAATTTCAGTCAAAATTAACTGAAAGATTAGATTTGTGCAAAAATAGAATGATTTGATTCCTTCCCAAGCCAAAATGTGTGGGACTTTTACCATTCATCTCAGGAAGGCATAAATATACTACTCGACTGTTTGGGTTGTCAAAGCAATATTCCAGAATCTGTATCAAACAGCATTTCTTTTCTTCTGGTTTCACTATCAGATTTGTGATTTTTAGTACCGCTCTCCTGCAGAATTATGTTTCTATTTGGTGACGTTTCATCTGACTGATAAAACATCTGCTTTTTAGCTACATGGCAGTTGTCACACAAGAATATCTTGACACCTAAGTCACGTTCATCTTAAGAAGTAATGAGTAACAAGAAATGAAATATAACATGTAACTTAACCACCAGCATATTAATTGGTGCCTAGCAGATTTGCTTCAGTTTACTTGGCCTCCACAGTCAGCCTCTGATAATTTTGCACTCTTTGGTTGTGTTTTCTTTAACAAGTCAAGAACTAAAAAAAAAAATTGAAAAGATGACCATTTTTCTAGGGACAAAATAGTCTGCTTTTATAGTGACCTAAAGGAATCCCAAGCTTGCAGTACAAAGCCAAGCTGGGCAGAGTTTGGTCTTGTCAACCCTTAAAAACTTTTAGACTAATTATGGAAACAGGCTCAGCCCATTAAATCAGAAACTTGTCAAGACTCAGCAGAGACACTGATTGATCTAACTAGCTATTACAGCTCTCCCACAGCACCGGGCCATTCTGTTACCAAGTGCCTTTTTAGTCTTTCTTCAACAGTAGATACTGGCAGGTTTTTTTTTCTGGTAATACAGTGGTGATAATAGGTCTTTTTATTACTTCCCATTTCCCCCTGCTTTAAAGAAAGACGAAAAGAAAAACATAACTGCTTTTAGAAGAAATAGGTGCACCAACTCCTTGACTACTGAAGTCAGTGAAAGAAATGTTGCCTACCTTCATGAGTTTAGGATCACGAAAGGCTGAAAAGTGGATGTCACAACTTTTCTATTTTCTAACACATCTCTTGACATCCTCCAAATATTTATGCACAGCAGCAAAAATGTTCCTGTCATAAAGCTGTTCCACGGAAATGCAAAACACTATGGCAAATGCCTGGATTTCACAGACAGATTCACAATAGTAGCAGTTCTGAACCCAACCATAAGCAACCACTGTGATCAAGCAGTCTGAATTATTTCTACAGGGGTTAAAATGTTAATTATTTTCTATTAAGAATATTTGCAGGCCATTTATGGAAAAGTAATACAACAGGGAAATGTTAAGTATAATTGCATAAGTAGCATATGTGCTATATTAACTGGACATATTTCTTATGAAATTATTTCATATTTCATATTAACTTAGCACATATTTCTGTGCTATGGACAGAAACAATAAAATTAAAACAACTGATGGGATGGGATAGTAAGAAGTCAACACAAAAACAGAATGGTGAAATTGCATGGTTTAAGAAAGTTTATCGTTATTCTTAAATATAAATTGCACTTCAGACACAGGTGTGGAAACATACATAAGGACTTAAGTCCTTAGCTGCTTTCAGATATGAATGCTTGGAAAAGGGGTAAAGAAGTGAAGGCTAATTGCCACTTTTTTCAAGAGGCACCAGAATTTTATTTGACTGCCACTGGCAAAGGTCTTGCCTTGTTTTCTTGGAGCTGTAACGAGCTGATGCTCTACTGAACCAGTATGCCTGTCTGCAGCCTTGGGAGATGTAAACAGTGTACATTTTTCCAAGAGAAGCCATTTGGCTGCAAGTATGATGTGAATATACCAAAGCAACTGAAGTTGCCTGCAAGTATTACGTCCATTTTCTTTTTGACCTATTTTAAATAAATGTGTAAGAGCATGAAGAGAAGCTGCTGAACCAATTCTACAAGTACTGGGAAATTGGAAAACCTGTAAATTTGTGAGAGACAGCAATCCACTACGATGAACAGTGGCATAGATAGGAGTGCTCAGTATCTGTGCACAAATAGGAAGCACTGGAAATAAAGTGAGAACTATTGCTTCAGGTCCTGGACTGTATGAAAACAGATATGTTTAATAAGAAAATTTAAAAACAGTATGTTCAAAAACTTTTCTTTTGCCCCACTTATGAAACACACACTAACTCCACCGTTTTCTTTTCTTTTGTTTTCATTTTTCCTTTCCTTTCCTTTCCTTTCCTTTCCTTTCCTTTCCTTTCCTTTCCTTTCCTTTCCTTTCCTTTCCTTTCCTTTCCTTTCCTTTCCTTTCCTTTCCTTTCCTTTCCTTTCCTTTCCTTTCCTTTCCTTTCCTTTCCTTTCCTTTCCTTTCCTTTCCTTTCCTTTCCTTTCCTAATACAGTCAAATTCATTCTCCCACTTCTTGGCAATTTCAAGCTTTTTTTTTGCCCTTTTTTTTTTTTCTGTCCCCTCATCCCCCCCTGCAGAGGCATAACTGAAGTCAAATTTTATCTCTGTTAAGGTCAGCAACAAAAATCCTATTGACTTCAGTGGGACCAAGATTTCTATTTTGCGTGTGTGTGTGTGTGTGTCTGAGTTTCAGCTGATCATCCCCTAAACGTTACCAGCTAGTGTTCCCATGCTTATTCATTTCAGAATTCTTACTCTGCCATTGTCTTCATCTCACATTTTGGATGCCAAGAAAGCTCCGCTGTTACCAGTATGATTATGTTTATCAAGAAACATCCTAATAAAATTGCTAAGCTAATTAAACTAAAAAGAAAATTTGATGTTTTTCCTCTTCAACATTTGGAAGCATAATAATGAAATAAAATGCTCATTTGGGGATTTAGACTTAGCTATAACATATATTTACTTCCAGTATGCTCGTTGTGATTCAGTAAAATAACAAACTAAAGATCCTGGAAAGCTATACCATAAGTGTTAAACCAGTAAGATCCTCAGTTACCTCCTGTAGATCTGAATGAGCTCTGCTGGCTCTACTTTCTGCATGTATGCAGCAGGGATTCTTTTAAGAACAAAACAAAACAAAAATAAAGACAAAGACAACACAGAAACACTTCCTGTAGACATCCAGATGTATCCACTCTGAGAAGCAGCACTGTTTCTCCCCACTAACTCTGTTATCCCCATACTCCTGCAGCAACTTATAAATAGCCTCCACTTTCCTTTCACCTCTTGGTGCATTTCTCATTTCTTCAGTGTCTACACTGCCGACTGTCTGAATAAAAATATTAATAAGAGCCAAAAAGATCTTCAGACTTTTTTTTTTTGGTCTAATTTACTGAAATACTTTACTTACTAACTTTAAATGCTTTTACATTCTTAATCTTAGAAAGTACAATTACATTGCTTCCTTAGACTCCATAGTTGGCCATTACTCTCTTGTTCATACTGTTGTCTGTCCATTTTTGTTCATTAGTCCAATGCAGCATAAAGAACTCCATTTTTTTTTAGACAGATAGCATAGTGTGGTTACTAGTGAAAATAATCATTAATGATAGTTACAATACCCAATCAATTTGGCATAGAACCGTGAGCTATTACAAAATAATAAACACTGTCTTAAACATATGAAAAAGCACGTGATACTGTATTTTGTAACAGTTGATTTTAATAGCTCTTGCCTGTGTCAAAACTTCAGCATTTTTACCAGTTTTAAATTTGAAGAATTCACAGAAATTCTATATAATTAAATTATTGAAAGTGACAGGAAAACAATAAATAAAAATTTTACATGTTTAGCTGTAACATATTTTAGCATCAACCTGCCAAAATTATTCAGTGGAAATACCAGCACCAAGGGTATTCTTTTTCTTTGAACAAAGCTACTAAAAAGATCTTTTTTCACAAAAGCTGTATATTATTTGGAAAACAGAATTCCTAGGTTGAGGTATTGAAGAAGGGAGAAACAGGCCAAACAGAGATAAAAGGAGGTAGCATTATTAACACATGGTATTTTCTCAGTATTATGGGAGATCTAGATTTTAGGAGGACTTAAAACTGAATTGGGTTATGTGCATAACAAGAACAACCAAGATTACAATAGCAAGATAAAAATGTATACAAGATACTCATCTTGAAGTTTCATAGCACAAGGCAAACCCTAAATATCAGGGATTAGGAAGAAGTTATGCCTATAAGCAGGTATGATAGATCTGTTAATCTCTTTGTGATTATCTGATTTAGAGCAAAAGTAATGCTAAAAATGAACAATATGGATGTGTGTCTGTAAAAGCAGGAGTCAGTTACAGCTGTACCTCATGGCAGGGCAGCAGCATGGCAAGCACCATCCTTACCACCCAGCCCTGCAGACAGGGCATCAGCCCCTCACAGCAGAAGACAGGAAGCTGGAACGAGCAAGCCGGAGCCAAGCAGAGGAGGCCCACCACGCGGTATAGTGCCATGTACAAGTCTAGGATGTGCTTACAGGTTTCTAGCCGAGCCCAAGGCCACGTCACACCTCACACCTTCAGCAGAGCGAGATCCAGGCCTGTGCCCCTGTTTCTGCTCACAGGGGTGGTGGGCAGAAGCCTGCAGGCCCTCACCCTCACACGAATTCTGGCACTTCCAGCACATAAATGTCCCTAGGGACCAGGTCACTGAGAACAGGACTGAAGAGCAGAAATAGCTGCTTCTGTGCCAAGCACAAGAGAAAAATGAATGGTGTGGCTCAGCCCTTAGGCTTCCCACATCACTCATTGAAACTGAAGATGAGGGCAGGGGGAGCAAAGTCCCACCCACTGTAAGTGAAGAGCAGGTTCGAGACCACCTGATGAACCTAAACAGGTACAGGTCTGCAGGACCTGATGACAGGAATCCCAGGGTCCTGATGGAACTGGCTGATGGAGTCACCAGCCCTCTCTCCATCATATATGAAAAGTCCTGGCAGTCAGGCGATGTCCCTGGTGAGTGGAAAACTGGAAATATCACTCCCCTTTTTAAAAAGGTTAGAAAGGAGGACCCAGGGAACTACAGACTGGTGAGCCTCACCTCTGAGCCTGGGATGATCATGGAACAGATCCTCCTGGAAGCAATATCAAGGCATATGCAGGACAAGGAGGGGATTCAAGACAGCCAGCATGGTTTATCCAAGGGCGAATTGTGCCTAGCCAATCTGGTGGTTTTCTATGATGGAGTGACTACATCAGCTGACAAGAGAAGATCAACCCATGTCGTCTACCTGGACTTCTGTAAGGCCTTTGACATGGTCCCATACAACATCCTGGTCTCCAAACTGGAGAGACTGTAAGGGTGGACCATTCAGTGGACAAGGAATTGGCTTAAAGGCTGCACCCAGGTTAGATGGGGCTTTGGGCAACCTGGTCTGGTGGGAGGTGTCCCTGCCCATGGCAGGGGATTGGAACTGGGTGGTCTTTAAGGTCCCTTCTGACCCAAACCATTCTGTGATTCTGTGGTTCCATGACAAAGCTAGAAAAAATAGTAGATGAAGGTCTCTCCAACATTGATGTCCAAATAAGCAAGAACAGATAAGCCAGTTTTGCAAGTTCAAAAGGTTTTCTGCTACTAAGTTATTAAGACCTAAGGTCAGTCTGACATGACTAATTATGTTCTACATCCAACTTATTTATCTTAGGTTTCTTTTTATTTAAAAGTATCATTTGGGAATTGTATTGATCTGTCTCAAAAAGGAAAAAACCTGTAGAAACAGACCTTCTTCTCCCTCCCACCCCCGCCTCCAAACTCAGTTAAACAGAAAAAAAAAAAAAAACAACAAGAAAACAAACACAAACTCAAAATATTCTTTGCTGCTTATATTGAAAATCCAAAATAATATTCCCCCAACCATGGGTCACACAATCAACTAGTCTCATGGGAAATTCAAGGTTAAACACAATTGTCAGAACTGCTCTTTTTCAGAACAATGTGAATAAAAGGCAGGGGAAAAAGCATCAGGTTCACTGTATCTAAAAAGGCCCATTTAAATAAAATATGCACAAAAGAAGTAGAAAAGAAAGTAAGGCCAGTACAAACACCCTTTTCTAATAGATGAAAGCTGGGACTAAGAGCAGCAGTTATCATTAAGGTTACAACTCATTATTCTCATTTTAAAAAACTTACATTACCTATTCTTTGTGCAAAATTTTGCCCAGTGTTAATTATTTGGACTAGTATGTTTTATTATATTCAGACAATCTTTGTATTTATTTAGATAGATGTAGCTTCCATTTGCTATGGAGCAGGGTCAGGGATTCAGTTCTTGCCAGCTCTGTTTGCATTTGGTGTCGTTCTGTATTCAGCAAAAGAAAACCCAGTTTTGTTATTTTCCACAGAGCTGCCTTCAGATTTTAAAAGCTCAACTCCTTAGCCTATGACAACCCCTATATGCACACCCAGACTACGATGAGAAGCAGCATGCTTCATATCCCTCAAGCATTAAGAGGCAAACTTAGACTGTAATGGTTATCGTTAGCTGCTGGATCAAGAGAAGCAATAGACACTGATACTCGTGGTAAGGTCTGGAGCAGCCTTGATTCATGATATCCAGCATAGGCATTGCGATGCACTCTGAAACTCCAGGGACACATGCTGCTTCGTGGCCTTCACAAAAACACACTGCCATATTATTCAATGCTAAGTACAGATCAGCAACAGAAACAAACAACAGTACATACAGAAACAAACAACAGTACATACAATTTTCTGCCTCATTTTTTGCAAATGAAAACACAGACTTTAATATCTCATAGCTCTCTAAGAGACTTCCTACATGAAATTAACCATATTTGTTACAGCTTAGCATTATTTTGTTGGTCTTCGCATCCTGAGCTTTCAGCTCCACTCTTCACAGTTTGATTTGTCAAAGTCCTAGATGCTCAAAACTCTGACCCGCACGCAACAAACTCAAAGTCCTCTACAACAACTTGCATGTTTAAGAATATTTAGGAATAAATTTATTAAACATCCAGAAGTTAAGTAACAACAAAACTCTTCACTTTGCCAAAAATAGAGGAATGTCCCAAAGCCCTTGAAATGCCTCAGTATACATAAGTGAAACAACACAGATCAAAAATATTATTAGAGAAGAACTAATTAATCAGACTTCCCACAATGTACAGGAAAAAGAACAGTTGCTCCCTAGCTGCCCAATGGCCAGAGGCTTCACCATGGGTGGCAATGCTGATTCACCTCAACATCTTCATCTCACTGTTGCACCTGTGAGGGTACAGGTTTTGAAAGCATCTAATAGCATCTTTTTTGAAGCTATTCCAACTTTAAATTAAATTTGAAATAGAGAGAGTATGGCTCTTCAATTTAGTGGGCAGAGATACTACCTACAATGTTTAGAAGGGGATCTGGGGAAGGAAACGTGCCAGTGCCAATCCCAGACAAACCACTCTCTGAGGAAAGAATAGCTCTGCTTTCAAAGCAGATTTTGAGAAGTAATCCAGAGAGTCCCAAGACCAGAAATATGTTGACTAATAGAAATAAAAATTAAGTAAATAAAAATAAAATCCAGGAGCTTCTCATTCTTTCAGTTCAGTATATCATTTTTATCAGTTAAAGTTCAGTAAAAAAAGCCATTATTGATATACATTCAGTTAAGTGAGAGTTGTAATACACAAATGAAAGTGGGCCAATATAAAGTAACACAAGCAACCTTGGGGCAAAACTTTTATTTTTGAATGCAGTGTTTTGTATTCTTATTTTAAAAGACACATATGCACGTATATTTCTTTTCTGTAGCCATGAATTTTAGAAAGTACAATGTTTGAAATTTGTGGATGCAGCAAGAATTAATATTATTTTTAAGATCTGTTTCAGCTTTTCAATGTCTGTACCAGAACTGGCTAAAGCTGCATCATTACTGAAATACCAATCTTTGAAAATCAAAGAAAGTTTCTTAATGAGCCCTATTGTGAATCACTCAGTGTATTCAGTACCAATTAATACCCTGCTAAAATCTCTCTTTATTTTGCATTTTGTATTTTCTCTGGAGATATCCTGATACTGTTTTATTCTCAAACTCCTATTGGGAGGTTTGTGGCCTGTTCTTCTTTTCTTTTTTTTCTTTCTTTTTTTTTTTTTTTTCAGTTGAGATCTCCAGGCATAATCAGTTGATTTCTAAAGAATTTGAAGTAATTTGCTGAAGGAAAACTTCAGAAATAGAGGTTTTTAGAAACAATCATTATGCAACTAAAACTAAGCCCAGTACCTTTCCTCTGTGCCAAACCACAGCAGAAATAGGTAAAGGTTAGCCTTTCTTTTTCTGTATGTGTACATTGCAAAAGTGAAGAGAAATGAGGAGGAGGGCAAACTGCACAGAAAAGATGATGCTGAAATCTCAGAGAAAATGACAAACCAAGTGCTCTCTCTGAAGAGGCTTTTCTCTCATGGAACTACTTGCATTTATCACTAGGCAAATTACTAATTTTCAAGATCTACAGCAGAAACTGATATATTTCCTTGCATTAAAAAAAAAAAGAAAAAAGAAAAAAAAAGTACAAGCCCAGAGCCATAAAGCCCATTCTTTACATCCAAACTTCATTAGAATGTCAACAATTCTGCCAACATAAGCACATATTCTAATGAAAAAGGGAGATAAAGAGGGAAAAATACTTTGCACTATTTTCTTTAAATACCATGCACATAAGAGAGTTCTTCCTACTGTCATGCTCTTTTCTGCCAAGATGATTTTGTTGCTTGATATCTCTTCCTTCATTCAAGACTTTCTGACCTTTCGTATCCATTGATTTTGGTGAAGCAGTGAAGAAAGGAACAAAATTCTGTGCTCTGAAGGAATTCCAGCAGGTGACATTTCAGCGAGAAAGAGCAGCTACAAGAGCAGTCACTCAGTGCTGTACTGGAGGGAAAAACCTGAAGTGGCCACTGAACTCACCCTGAACTGAACTTACCTTTTGCACTAGCTGCACCTACAGCATGCATCTGGCAGTCTGCAAGTTGAATGTGCTGGAAAAATCTGATAATAATACAAAATTTGCCTAATGCCTGTTGATTCTTCTATTGCCAATTCCTGTGCAAATCATACTGTATGTGTGTATCTATGTGACTTTCAGACTTAACTCTTCTGTCATGATTCAGGCAGGCAAGCACAAAATCAGGGGTCATGCTGAGCTACAGATGTGTGGGATGGGAACACATGACTTTGGACATGCTGTCTACAGCTTCACGTGCTTGATAGCAACTTTCACCTGTTCACTTTCACCCATTGCTAATTATTCATTTTCCAGATTGTGGAACAGTTCTTAAAGGCAGTTAACATAATTAGCATTAAATTGCAACACAGACAGTATGAACAAGCAACTAAAAGAACCTGAAATTTACAGTGCTCTCTTGGCCCTAGAAACAAGGCGAGTTCATGGATGGGACAAGCATGGAGAAGCGTATATACACAAGCAGGTCTAGCTCTAGAAGGAAGAATGCTGCCCTTGGGGAGCTAATAATCTTCCTCCTTTCACTTGCTTGGCATAACTGGCCATCTGCAAGACATTACATATACAACAGAAACTGAATCCAGTTTAAAAAAAGAAAAAAGGCATTTGTAGAGCTCCACGTAAACATGACTGCAGTACTACAACTTTTTCTGATGTTCTAGTTTTTCAGATGTTCTGCTTCGTGAAGGTCTCTGAGATTATCACTTGAAAGTATTACAAAGAACAGCAAGAAGCAACCTATGTTTTTGGATTTTGCTGCTCATTTTAAGTGAGTAATTATGACCAATGTACAGGTCAAAGATACCATAACCATTACCAGAATTCTGTGATTAAAGAAAAAACAAGTCAGAGAGGCACAGCAGAAAATGTTTGTTGTAGGAAAGGAAGAGGACTAGACACTGAACTCAAAGCATGTGTCTCATTCTGCTAGTGCTGGGATCACTTTATACTGAAGTTGTATTTCTGTAGCTACAAAACATTCATTACAAAAATGTACAAACAAGACATATTAACTCAATAAAATATCTGAGAAAAGTTACATTTTATCTTTACCTTAAAGGAAAATAATCTTGGGTTTCTCTAGATTGCAACTTTTGCGTTCAAGAAATTGAGTCCTGAGTCCCTCAAACTAAAGAGGACAAAGACCTCCACCATACAGACTAAAAATCTCTGGAAAATACGTCAGATCCACAGCTTTACTTCACTCCACCAAGATCCAGTTAATTTTTCCTTTAGGTTCAGGAGCTGTGACAAAATAGAGGTATGAGCTGAGCAAAAATACAGCCACAAAGCTGTCTGCCCAGAATGGTCCATGTTTTTCCAACTGTCTTTCCCCAGAGAGTGAGAAAGCAAAAAGTAAGCATACAGAATTAACTAAACTTTCTGCATTTTCACATAGACACCCTTCCTCCACAGAATGGGTATAACTAGGTTGCACAATGATTTTATGCAATATAAAACCTCTAGCATGGCAATCACACTTTAATATGACTTTCTGCTAGCTAAGTTTGAATCATTTTGTTATCCAGTGGAAGAATACACCAAACAATAATGGTAAATATAATTCTCTGCATGGAAGAGACACAAAGAGCTTACGTGACTTTGCTCAAGGTCACCAGAAAACTAAGGTGGATACTCTGTTTTAATCTTCAATAAACATGTCTTCTATATAATTAACTGCATTTACCAATGTCATTTTCAATACTTTTCACATATATTTTTTAGGAATTTATAAGTTTCTATATATATTTAGCATATTTTTTTGCTGGTGTACTGAAACCTTCACTGCATTCCTACCCACAGCACTACTGCTGTTACCTGAATAAGAGCAAAGCAAACAAGGTGATCTTATTAAAACCGTGCTAAAATTATTTTAGAGTTTTTTTTTTTTTATATTTTCATTCAAAAGGAAATGAAAATGAACTGTTCTAATGTGTAGTTCCTGGTACAGATTGTTGCATCTCCAACAGACACTGGAACATCAACCCACAGCATCTGGTTCTTGACTGATTATCTGTGCCAAGCCTCATTTTACAAAAATTAAGAGAAATCACACTCCTTTCCACCAGAAATACAATCACTGAAGGACAACAGCGTCCTGCTGTGGTACACTGATTGCGTCAGCAGGTCTTCTGCCTCCCAGCACACAAAGAACAAGGGAGGCTTCCGATGCAATCTGCTTGCAAGGAGATGCAACTGCTTGAGCAAATATCACTCTAAATGCAAGAATTATCAAGAATTACCATGCACAACTTTTGTTAAATGTCGGTATGCTTGGGAAAGGGAGAAAATTAATGCTGCAAGTATTACTGAGAGCTGACAAGTGTCTTTGGTGTTAAATTAACTAAATGTAACATACAATTTTCTTTTGAATACCTTGGAAAGAATCTACTGTAAAAGACTGCAATTTAACACTGAAGTTTAAACAGTCAAGGTTACAATTTTAGCAGCTCATTAGTCTGAAGGCGTACGATGATTTTCTGAAAAGATGAATGATTAAAAACAAAGTCAGAAGAAAAAGACATTTGGGCACGAATACTTAATCTGAAATCTCACTGGTTAATTTCAGGCCATGTTGCATCTCTATGATTTTAGATTGTGGGAAGCTTTGCAGGTTACATCTACTGCATTGTTCCAAGGATAGAATAACAGAGATCACCTTTAACTCAAGGAATTAGAACAGAAAGTATCTTCTTTCTGAAATACAGAAGAGAAGAATTGCTTTCATTAGATGACTATTACTTAATGCAAATCACTTGCAAGGTCATTTTCCATATATGCTATTGCATACCCAGAAATATACAGTCCAGCCCCTGGACTGACACTAAACTTGCAAAGAAAACATTTTGGATGTTGGTCAAGCCAATCAAAATAAGTGACTAAACAAGACCGGTCAGAAAGTAACCTCTCTCTGCAACTACCAGAAGCAAGCCTGACTGCACCCAGTGTGTCACTTGTTCTTAACACCACACCACCACCAATCCAGCAGTTGGCATGCTTTATTTCATAAGCCCATGTTTAAGCCTCCCCCTCAGATGTACCGTAGCCAAATACTAAATTCAGAACAAAGCCATTGAACCTTCTGACACAACAGAATATTAACCAAGATACTTTCCAGGCTCTTCTCCTGAGTTGGAACAAGGGAGCAGCATCTCCTCTTTGAACTTTACATCCTATTTAAGTCTTGCTAGGGAGGTGGAAGCAGCATAGGAGACAAAACAAAAAGGCAGATGCATTCAGCCAAACTCCTCCCCTCAAACCACATCAAGCTGCAAGAGGCCTGAAATGTTTCTTGTTCCTTTCACATCAATTCCTTCTGTTTAACACTTACATGGTCAGCTAGGCAAATAATGCCTTTTGAATCTTCTCAAAAACACCCCAACAGCCAGAGACAACTAATAGCACAAAATAATAGAAAAAAAAAAAAAAACACAACAACAAAAAAACAACACAATGCACTGTTGGTTCAAAGTGCAATTTGCAAGCAAAGACAAGTTACCTTTCTTTTTTTTTTTTTTAAATGAACAAATATTATCTCTCACTTTTGTAAAAATTATCACCTAATTTAAAGACAAGAATTAGACACTGGTTTAAGTCTTATTCAAAAATGACACTTAGATATTGAAGAACCGGTTACTCCTAGATGATTTAGCACCAGTAATTCAACCACTACCCATCCCTGAATACAGATCTTCATGGCTCAAGCTGTCTTATCTTATGAGAGCATGAGGTTGTTGGGCCACAGCTTGACGTTGCATAGGTTTTACACCTGGGCCCCAAACTTTTAGAGGTTTTTATTAAAATTTCTACTTATCTGTTTGCTCTGCTGCACAATGACCAGAAGCATGGTGCTTTCAAAGGGTGTGCCTTGCAGCTCTGTTGGTCTGCCACTGATCCTAGGGAAAAAACATCCCATCAAGGATACAAGGATGAAATAAACTCTAGATTCAGCTACTCTGCTTGAGTTATAAGATGCCAATGTTCAGTTTTCTACATATTAAAAACATGTTCTGAAATGGATATGCATGAGCTAGCTGCGCCTGGGGTCATAATCACTAAATTCTTCTCTAACCAGCGGGAAGCAGAGCCTCCTGATATCAGCAATTAGCAATGCTGTCACCTATCTGATTACAGTTGTTAACAAAGATACTTCTATGAGTTCACACGAATTATATTCAATATAAACAAATGCTTCCCACAAAAATGCATTTGAAACATCAAGCAAGTAAGATGAATCAGACAAGGACAAATTTTATTTACATGCCGACTCTTGTTTCTCAGAGGACCTAGCAATGTAGGATGCTCTGAATTCCGATACACCAGCAACAGCAACCACGCGCTGCCCGTACAGGGGTACTTTGTTAAAACAAAACAGCTGGTGTCAGAAGTGGCAGCTGCCATTTTGGAATTTCTCGTGCTAAACCAAATGGATTTTGTGAAGGATTTTCTTTCATTACCTCCGTCAGGCTTAACAAGCCTCCCAATATAGAATTTAAAATTAAAACAAATTCACTGTTGTGGCATTATTGAACTGAAAACACTCTTAAATCCTTATAAACACAAAGGAGTTTGAGGAGAGAAAGAGCTATGAGAAAGCCTGCCCAGAGACAAGCTACAGAGGCCAGGCTGTTGTAATGGGATAGTTGTGGCTCAAAGATTGAGTCCTTGCAGCTCAAGGATTCAAGAGGAAAAACTTCAGCAAGGGCAAGTATAAAGTCCTAAAGGGCAAAACCAGGCAGGCTGGTCTGTGGATCACCCACCCACCAACACCAGTGGCACTGTGGGAGTTGGCAACACCAGTGCAGGGAGGAAAAAACTGGGTGCATGGAGTGTGGCCTTTCACCTCCTACCTCTGCAGGAGTCTTGGTGGCACGGTGAGTGCCCAAACAGTAGGTCTAGCAGTGCACTGCATCCCAACTAGCTTCTGGGCACACCAGCAGGTAACAGAGGCTTTGCACTTTCACGTCACGCGCACCCTGCTCCTGGAGCCTCTGCACCTGCTGAAGATTGCTAAATAATCTTAACCAAAAGAGCAGTCACAGCATTACAAGTAAGAAAATGAAGGCACAGATGTAGTAGGTGACAGCCCCTGGACTGAAAAGACTCTGGAAACACTAGTTTTTAGTATGCTAATCTTCTGCAAAATCCTAATCTCTGACAGAGTATGCTCATTTGTTCATCCCACACAACTCCCAGTTCCAAGGGTTTTAAAACCTTTTTGCTTTGTATCCCAAAATTGCAAACAACTGAAAATAATTTTAATGCAACCTGTCCAATAAGACAAAAATGCTATGCGGCTACAACTCTATCTACTAAATTTTGTGATTTTAAACAATATTATCTAACATGATCATTTTCTACTTTGTTATGCCACCAAAACAAAATAAACACTGATACATCTACTGCACTCCAATGCCTGGGATGCAACCCTGCAGTCCTGGCATAGCCACAATATGTAGTATTATAAAACCCATTCAGTTTATATTAAGTGAATCACTAGTTTACACTTCTAGGTGATCATGATCATTATCAGAGAAGCCTACATGAGCATTATCATTAATAAAAATCTTCTGTCCTACAATTACATATTTAATCATTCTGTCATTGCTTGTTTATGTATCACAAAATGTTTTATTGTATCAAAGACAGCACACACTGTCTTTTACTATTAGCTATTTACTAGCTTTTACTATTACTATTTACTAGCTTTTACTATTTTCACCTTGCTAAGTAGTCTCTCACAAGTCAATGTTACTTGTAAATATTTATTAACGGAAAAAACAACAACAACAAACAGCTGATGTTAATGCCAGACATCCTTCCCTCTCACAGAGCAGAGTTAGGTACTCCCAGGTGATTAACAACATTGCATTTCATGCACACCACCACCAGTAACAGCAACAATGGTTGCAGATTTTTTTCAGCCCCTTCTAGCACTGCGAAACCTGCTTTCGAACCTGTACACAATTCCTTACAACACATACTTAAGTTTGTATCCGAGGCTTATTCTAACGACCTGGCATGATTACACAGCCAGGATGCAATCATTTTTGCTCCATCCTCGAGGACCACGGTGTCAAAGGAAGCCCACTGCTTCCACTGGTTTTATACATGGTTCTAGACCAGCCTGTAGCCCCACAAGGTGACACTATCCATTCCTCTTCCTGCTCTTATGGCTATTCAGGTAGCTGATACTCTGGGGCTTTGGAAATATATTTTTTATCCTCACTGCACCTTCCCAGTGATCAGAGACAGCCTCTTTTCCTGGCCTAAGAAGAGAGGCTTACAGCCTGCATCGCACATCCCATAAAGATCCCATAAAGGACAGGATGGCACGGAGGCACCGGCTTAGTCCCAGGCCACTCCAGCTGAACCTGCAGGGTGCACCTTCGCAGCATGGTGCCACGTGGGACAGCCATCTGCCCTGCTGGGTGTTGAATGCTCTGGTCTGTGATACAGATCTGCTCCCCTCTGCCCTCTCCACGTGGCAGGAGGTGGCCAGCAGGGCACCACTCTCAGCACAAGCCATCGGCATCCACCCAAACCCAACAGATCTGCTTAAACTGCGCCCAAATTCATCTTCATCTCAGTCTCCAGGAGCATTTAGCTCTCTTTTGCCCACTCTGGAAACCACAACGTTTATCAGCACTGCAATATTGTACACGGAAGCACTATTCTCGGGTACTGCTGTGCTGAGCAGAGTGTGCAAACACGACAGCCCCTGACCGAGGAGTGTAAAGAGTTGGAGGCACTTGTCCAAGTCATGTTGCGCCAGTAGCTTCGGCTTTGCATTAACATACCTCGGTACAGTGAGTCACTCCTGTGGAAACCCACGGGGATTGTGCCAGGGGACTGCATTTAATGCAGAACGCAGCTTAAAGAGAAATACTGGGTATCACTGAGATAAACCCTGGGTTTCGGAGAAAAAAAATGCAAGTAGATTCACGTTCTATCTTCTAATTCAGGAGTATTCTTGATTGAGCAGCCTACAAGCTCAGAATTGGTGTAATATCACTGGTTTTGGAAGCATGCACCACCACTTGCAGAGACAGAAGATCAGAAAATCATGTAACATTAGCCTGAAGCCCAGAGTCATTGACAGGGAACACTGTGCACCCAAGAACGCTGCAATCCTCAGAATGCATATAAACACACTCATAATAGTGGAGGAAAACCGCAAATAAGCTTTTTTTTTTTTTTTTAATAAATAAATCATAATGCACTCCTCCAGACTCACTTGCCTAAAGACAAACATTTAAAGCCTACTTCAGTTGTTATAAGGTAGTGTATTCTGATGAAAAGAAGTTGTTGGTACGACTCCAACATGCAGCAAGGTGTCACAGTATCTTATCCCAGTTATATTCCAGCAGGGCAGTGATGGGACCTTGCCACTCACAGGGTGCTGGTCTGCAGCATCACCCTTAACACAGCATTCGGGCTCTCTGCAACTTTGTTGCATGCTCAAATACCATACATTTTCACTGGGATTATGGGTTTGTGTTCATAGCTAAACTGTACTGAAGAGAACAGGGTTGGAGATCCTCTGAGCAGTCTTTGTGTAATGCCTTTCCAGCTGGAAAGAAACAAGATGGTACCAAACTACCTGGTAAACTAAAATAACCCATAGATATGTAAAGCTATGGCACTTATCTGCAGTAGAGATCCACCTGGTGATCTGTAATCCCCATATACAGATTAACTGTATGGGGAGTATATGGGGGGCTGCACCTGGCCAGCGTTTGCCCAGGCAGTTTCCAAGTGCCGGCTGGCTGCTGGCGTGACACCTCTGCAATGCTGATCAGAGACTTGCTGCAAGTCACTTCCAGTCTCAGGAACAGCTGTGGCAAGAACTAAAGCTGATTTTGAACTTTTCAAGGCAGAAAACTACTGAAGGAGAAAAAAATCGGAATATGCTGAAACATAAAAAACAGGAGGAGCATAAGAAAATAAAGAACATATAAAATATTTTAAAGGCACCTTCTGATGTTGATTTCATATAACCACTAATTTCTTTAAACTATGTAATTCCTCCCACACCAGCCATCTCCTATAATTCAACTTATTGACCCGGATTTTTATGACTGAATTGTAAATTCTCAATAAAAGGCATGTTTTAATATTACATAATTACATTATGTTTAATATTACATAATATGTAATATTATATATTACAGTCAGAGTTCACTCAGCATATTGCCAGTTTATTAGCAGTGAACTGACTGCTGTGATGCAAACTTCTTGCTGTGGCCTGATATTCAGATCAGGAAGCTAATGAAAACTGGTTGTAAAGCCTAAATCCCCATTTCAGGGTGTATTTTTTAAAAATACATTAAGTTACTAGGGCAACAAATTACATTTTCAAGTCATAAGAAATTGATTTCTGCTTCTGTATGACCATATTTTCTAAGGACTGCTTTTAAAAAGTAATACCATAAATAGTTTTGGCTCCTTTTGAAGCAGAATATGCTGAACAGTTTAAGGTGTTGGTTAAAATGGGGAGGGAAAAAAATAACTACTGCTTTTAAAATGTAATGCAAGGGCCAGAGGATGCTTCTTCAGAGCCAGTAGTAAATTGATGACAGAAAAATGTCCATAAATTGCTCTCATCTGAAAGGATTTGGAATGGGTACATGAATGACCATTCTTCTTGCCAAAGGACCATTCCCTGTGTTAGGTTCTGCAGATTCCAGATGAATTTAAAAAGTAAGTTTTGTCCTTGAAAACTGGTAAGTTCCCCTTTACAGGTATTCTCATCCTCTTCAGCCTTTGGAGAAATAGTTTTCACTTTGCTCGTCATTATTCTGAGACCTTGGAGCTATGCACGAGCTCCTCCACTTCATTCTGTCCTCATAGAACTGTTGCATGTACAGATCCTTTGCAAACAGAAGGGAATTTAACCTAAAAAAATGTTTTCTTGCTCTAATTAGATGACCTTGAAATGCAGATATAAAGCAGTCATAACTTAAGACCATCTTTTTCAAATTAGCAAGGAGACCTTCTTGGTTTGTTGGTTTTTGTTTTGTTTTGTTTTTGCCTTCTGTGCTCCCTTTCCTCATGTTGGGTCTACTATTTTTGGACTAGAGAAGCACTGAAGTGCCTGGCTTGAAAACGTTTTGTTAAGGGATGATGACTAACTCATAGAATCATAGAATCATAGAATATCCTGAGTTGGAAGGGACCCTTAAGGATCATCAAGTCCAACTCTTGACACCGCACAGGTCTACCCAAAAGTTCAGACCATGTGCCTAAGTTCACAGTCCAATCTCTTCTTAAATTCAGACAGGCTCGGTGCAGTGACCACTTCCCTGGGGAGCCTGTTCCAGTGTGCAACCACCCTCTCTGTGAAGAACCCCCTCCTGACGTCAAGCCTAAATTTCCCCTGCCTCAGCTTAACCCCATTCCCGCGGGTCCTGTCACTGGTGTTAATGGAGAAAAGGTCTCCTGCCTCTCGACATCCCCTTACGAGGAAGTTGTAGACTGTGATGAGGTCTCCCCTCAGCCTCCTCTTCTCCAGGCTGAACAGGCCCAGTGACCTCAGCCGTTCTTCGTACGTCTTCCCCTCAAGGCCTTTCACCATCTTCGTAGCCCTCCTCTGGACACTCTCCAACAGTTTCATGTCCTTTTTATACTGTGGTGCCCAGAACTGCACACAGTACTCGAGGTGAGGCCGCACCAGCACAGAGTAGAGCGGGACAATCACCTCCCTTGACCTACTAGCGATGCCGTGCTTGATGCAGCCCAGGACACGATTGGCCCTCCTGGCTGCCAGGGCACACTGCTGGCTCATATTCAACTTGCTGTCTACCACGACCCCCAGATCCCTCTCTTCTAGGCTGCTCTCCAGCGTCTCATCGCCCAGTCTGTACGTGCAGCCAGGGTTTCCCCGTCCCAGGTGCAGGACCCGGCACTTGCTCTTATTGAACTTCATGCGGTTGGTGATCGCCCAGCTCTCCAACTTGTCCAGATCCCTCTGCAAGGCCTTTCCACCCTCATTCGAGTCCACAACTCCTCCAAGTTTGGTGTCATCAGCAAACTTGCTCAAAATACCTTCTATTCCTACATCCAGATCGTTTATAAAAATATTGACCGTACCGGCCCTAAAATGGAGCCTTGAGGGACCCCACTGGTGACCGCCCGCCAGCCTGACGCAGCCCCATTTACCATAACCCTTTGGGCCCTGCCCGTTAGCCAATTGCTCACCCATCGTATGATGTTTTTATTTAGCTGTATGGTGGACATTTTGTCCAGTAGGATCCTATGGGAAACCGTGTCAAAAGCCTTGCTGAAGTCCAAAAAAATCACATCAGCTGGTTTCCCTTGGTCCACCATACAGGTGATCTTATCATAAAAGGAAATCAGGTTAGTTAGGCAGGACCTACCCTTCACAAACCCATGCTGGCTGGGACCAATGACTGCTTTGTGCCCCAGGTGCGCCTCAATAAGTTCGAGAACCATCTTCTCCATGATTTTACCAGGCACTGACGTGAGACTGACAGGCCTGTAATTGCTAGGGTCTTCTTTCTGACCCTTCTTGAAAATCAGCACAACATTTGCCAGCTTCCAGTCTACCGGGACCTCTCCAAATTCCCAGGATCGTTGAAAAATAATTGAGAGAGGTTCTGCGATGACGTCTGCCAGCTCTTTCAGCACCCGGGGATGAATCCCATCCGGACCCATGGACTTGTAGGGATCCAGGTGGAGTAGCAAATCCCGCACACGTTCAGGGTCGGTTGGGAGTTTGTCATCCCCACCGTCCCGGTCCTCCAGCTCAGGGCACCCTGGGTCCCAAAGCCCATCATCGGCACTGAAGACAGAGGCAAAGAAGGCGTTAAGCGTCTCTGCTTTGCCTATGTCATTGTCTGTGAGGAGACCTTCCCTATCAAGGAGCGGCCCTATGTATTCTTTAGTTCTCCTTTTTCCATTCACATATCTAAAAAAAACCTTTTTATTTTCTCTCACAGACACAGCCAGCTTCAACTCTAGGTGTGCTTTGGCCACACGAATTTTCTCCCTACAAATACAAACAGCATCCCTGTATTCTTTGCATGACACCTAGCCCTCCTTCCAGTAGCGAAACACTCTCTGTTTCCGCCTAATCTCCATTAGAATGTTCCTGGTCAGCCACGCTGGCCTCCTGCCCCGCCTGCCTGACTTGCGATATTTAGGAATTGCCTGATCTTGTGCTTCTAGGAGGCATCGCTTAAAGAATGACCAGCACTGGTGGACATCGAGGCCTTCAAGAGCAGTTTCCCAGGGGACCTTACTGACTAGTTCCCTGAGCCGCCTGAAGTCTGCTTTCCCCATATCTAGGGATGAGGTTTTGGTGGCACTTTTCCTTCTGTCACTGTAAATTTTGAACTCAACCACTTCATGGTCGCTATGACCGAGGCGGCCATCAATCACCACATCTCCCACCAGACCCTCTCTGTTTTCTAGCAACAGGTCTAGGAGGGCACCTTTCGTAGTTGGCTCCGTTAGCACCTGCACCAAGAAGTTATCATCTAGGTGCTTCATGAACCTCCTGGACTTGCTCGTGTCAGCCGTGTGGCACTCCCAGTTAACGTCTGGCAAGTTGAAGTCCCCCATAAGGACAAGGGGAGTTAATCTCGAGGCCTCTCTTAGTTCTGTAAAGAATAATTTATCGGCGCTATCGTCCTGGCCAGGCGGTCTGTAATAGACTCCCACAACGACATCCCCTTTATTCGTTTGTCCCTTGATCCTTACCCAGAGGCTCTCAACTTTGCCATCGCCGACCTGAAGCTCCACACAGTCCAGCCCCTGCTTCAAATACATTGCCACCCCACCACCTCGCCTACCCTGCCTGTCCCTCCTGAAGAGCCTGTAACCATCTATCACAACACCCCAGTCACAGGACTCATCCCACCAGGTTTCACTTATGCTGATGATGTCGTAGTTGTGGGAATGATGTCGTAGTTGCGGGAATCCATTGACTTATCACACCAGTTATTGTTTACTGTCCATAACTGTAAGACTAATTGCATAAAACCAAACTGAAAAGTATGTTGTTACTGGTATTGCTAAATTCTTAATAAATCCCACAAATAGAACTATCTCAACTGAAATGGAAAATGGAAAAAGGGATTTAAAAGAATGGCTGTCAAACTCTTCATTCTTCATGTATTAGAACAGGTGCCTCTTTTTCCTCCATTAAACATATATAAACTGTTTTTATTTTGCCCTTGGCCAGCTATAGAAGAACACATCATTTAGTTATTAATCCTTCTAGATACACCAGGGAAAACAATTTTTTTATTTTGATCAATTGTTCTCTTTTTGGTCTGCATTACGTACATCAAACATACAATGATATACTTCTGTGATAGATTCTCTTGTTGGCTTCATTATCTGTTCAAACAATATATCTGATGTCTATTGATAACACTTAAACATAAAAAAAGGATAATTTTATAAAGTTACATCTATATTATTCATGAATTGCCTTGAGACAAAAATTCTATAAAAGAGTAACCTAACATTTAATGTTCAACTACACTGAGTCTGCAAAACCAAGAATGAAGACTAGAAGGCAAAGAACCGTTCAACCTTTTATAGCCCAGATTCACGCCAAGATGATAATGGGCCATATCTGATCACTGTTGTGTTGAATATTTAACAGTTAATTTTTACCACCACTGGAGAAACCTGACTGCAGGTAGCATATTCTAGTTTTGGTGAGCCAAGAGAATGTGAAGAATTGTGATTAACAGATACTACCACCAATATACAGGCATTATTTTATCTGTTGTCAATAATTAGGCATATTAACTAAAAAAAAAAAAAAAAAAGAAGAAGAAATAAAAAGTCTACAACTTCCTCGTAAGGAGGTGTCGAGAGGCAGGAGACCTTTTCTCCATTAACACCAGTGACAGGACCCGCGGGAACGGGGTTAAGCTGAGGCAGGGGAAATTTAGGCTTGACGTCAGGAGGGGGTTCTTCACAGAGAGGGTGGTTGCACACTGGAACAGGCTCCCCAGGGAAGTGGTCACTGCACCGAGCCTGTCTGAATTTAAGAAGAGATTGGACTGTGCACTTAGTCACATGGTCTGAACTTTTGGGTAGACCTGTGCGGTGTCAAGAGTTGGACTTGATGATCCTTAAGGGTCCCTTCCAACTCAGGATATTCTATGATTCTATAAAAAAAAAAAAAAAAAAAAAAAAAAATTGCTTCTGAGCTTTTGGAGCTAAAAATATATTTTTTTAAATACCCAAGATTATTTTTTATTTCTTAAATAAACTGCTACTGAGAACGTTTACACTGGCATTGTGGAAACTGCTAAAGACAGTTTCCAGTGGAGTGTGGCTTACGGAATATACATGCTGTGTTCAATCTCAGAGAAGGCCAAGCCAACCAAAGAAGCCAAACAGATATTATGGGAATACTAGAGAGCTAAGAACCATTTTTTTTGTGTGTGCATGAATTACAACTGAAAGTCTCAGTCCATCCACCTGCTTGTATCAAATGAATCCTTAGCATCTGCCTAACAGTTGTCATGTGTTAGCTGCTTACTGAAAGCTTTGTGATGGCATCATATTTCCAGGAATTAAGGCAGAATTATGTATTTGTAGGCGACAACAATAATGAACTGAGAGCACAAAACCATTTCACCTTCACACACCAACATAATTCTTTTTTGTTGATGTTTTGCTTTGGTTGATTCAAGGAAAGAATACATAGCAGAAGCTGAGGGAGGAAGAAATGCTGACTAAACAAACCACTCAATCTGAAGTGACTTCATTGCTGGGCATTGGGGAGTGGTACAAACACAATCAAAAATGGTGCCAAAATTGTGCTCTCTGGGGAGGCAGAAAATACAGTTCTGTTCTCAGTTCTGCTGCTGTAAATCCACAGTAACTCTGGGCATGTGATAGGGGCCGTTCTGGACATCCAACAGTGTGTGATGTGGGCAAATGTGGCTCACGTTGCCCTGATACACAGGGTACGTTACAGCCATCTATGCATTCAGAAGGCAAGGTTCTTTTTTCCTTTGCACAGAAAAAAATAAAAGATCAGCAATAGCATCCACACTCTGTAACTACACTATGTAACCTAGCAAAACATAAATCTCACAGCAGAGACGCATCTTCTCCAAAAGTGTGAAGCAAATTTGTCAGACTTTTCAAGGATAATTGCTATGCATATTAACATAATTTCTTGAGAAACCAAGTAGTTCTATTTTAACAGCTATAAACAACTGACTACCATGCTCAGAGGTATTTCAATAACAAGATCAGTATAAGAGACTGCAAAAAGGAACCTGCTTACAGAGCTCATGATTCATCTACAGAAGTAATATATTCCTAAGTGTTCCAGATCACGTGCCTCAGAGATGTTATAAACACAAACTTCTATTGAGTTAGGGCTAATAAAAAATTTAAGTTTTCATTATGAAACCCACGTATGACAGACAGCAATATACCAATGCTGGCAATGAAAAGGTAGATATTCAAACCTGTGTAATGTAATCTTCCTCTCAAATCAGACCAAAAAAAAAAAAAAAATACAAGTAAAAGCAAGAGTTTCTGACTGCAGTGTTTTCCCCATCTTTTCTTCCCAAACTCCCTCAGCCACATTACTCTGGAGCACTGGCAACCCTTTTGCACTCCGTGTATGAGGGCTGTCCACCATAATTATCTGTACCACATTCTGCCCTCATGGATGACCTTAAACTGCAATGCTGGAAAATACCTTGCTCATCAACCCAAAGTGTCACTTGCTATAATTAGCCTTCTGGGAGCTAACAATACAGCTATTAAGGCACTGAGAAAGACACATGTCCTGCCTTAGTTCAGCGTATGTCAAGTGATCAGTTAGATGACCATGAAAGCAGCAAAGTCTTTATTGAGAACATCACAGGATGGTGAACTCATCTGCCTCAACCCATAACCTGCCTCCACACAGCTCTCCTAGAAGAGATGGATAATGATGCTCCTTCATGTTACCTTCCTCACTATGAAATGCAGTGCTTCCATGTCTCTTGTCCCAATTGCAGAACAGCCTGCAAGGACAAAAATCCAATTTTGAATAGAACAACAAGTCTCAAAATCTTGCTTTCATTCAGTAGCAAGGGCATTTGCTGAGAATTCATAACCTCACAGTAAGGACACTGCCTAAGGCCACCCCACCCTCATCAAGGACACTGGAAATTGCATGAGAGTTTTAAATTTCCATTACGTTATTTTAATACTTTAATCTGACTATTAAATCTTATCTCCATCATCCCATTCTGATTTGGGTGGCCTGGACACAATACAGAAATACTGAAAACACTACTGCAAAGCTTTACATAAAAATACTACACAGCACTACCTCAAGAGCTTGGTGTTGGAGTGATTTTGAGAACTGTTTAATAACATTAAATTTCATGTAAATTCCCCCATTATGAAAAAAAGATGCCACCAAACTGCTGACTAATTTGTAATTTCTGCTAAATGTGTCAAAATGTCACATATATCAAGCAGAACAGTAAATAATCCTTCTAAGGCTAACACTTATTTTCAGGATCATTTTGAGTACATAAAATAGTCTACTCTAACAAATACAGATTCCTTCTAGATAAAATTGAGAAAAAAAAACAAAAAACACAACAACTTATGAACAGGTGAAAGAAATGTATTTAATTAGTGGAAACCAACTGTAGAGCAAATCAAAGCCATTAAGGTCTTGGGATGCATCCTCTCAGGACTATAACCCCTACACAGAATGGATTCAGTGGCCATATTTGCCCTTTCCTGTGACAAATAGCTATTATATCTGTCTATAGCTATGGAATAACAGGATGGTTAACTTCAGGCAGCAGAGTGCTAAGAACTGTCCTATATAGAACAAATCTATATGGGATCTGGGGGTTCTCACCTGAGAGGGTATGTTTTTTGTTTGTTTGTTTGTTTTGGGGGGGCTATTTATGTTTCTGTATGGGCTATGAATGTACAGGTTTTCAGTAGACTAATTAGTAAGGGGAAGCTAGTGCGAGTACCATTAATTTGGTAGAACACATACTGCCTCAACGGAAAATCTGAGGCAAAACACACAAATTGTGAGTGAAACTATTATAAGCGACACAAACTTCCAAAGCCAAAACATAGCTTTTTTAGTGTTTTTGAAAGGTAAAATTAATGATTTTGTTAAATTTGAAGAAGTGTGATCTCTGATTGGATTCCACTGACAGAAGGTAATTATATTTAACTTTTTTTGTTGTTGTGTTTTGTTTCGAGTCACCATCCCTGGAGGTCTTTAAAAGACCTTTAGATGTAGAGCTTAGTGATATGGTTTAGCAGAGGACTTGTAGTGTTAGTCAGAGGTTGGACTAGATGATCTCGGAGGTCTCTTCCAACCTAGGTGATTCTGTGATTTTTGAGGAGTTGATGGTTATCCAGCTTACTATACCAACAACCACAGAATATCAACTGCAACTTAAAATGTAAAAAATCTATTACTAGTTTAGTACAGAGTTGAAAAAAAAAAAAAAACACAACAGCCTTGTTTGCAACCCTGAGTTCAGTGTTCCTGACTCCACAAATAAGTTTATTCCCAGGTTCACAGACATGCAGAAGTGCCTCAGTTCTTGTTCAGAAATTTTCACTGAAATGCACACATTTTATATGTCAATTTTGAATGTGCATCTATTAAAAAGTTAACACAGGCTCTTTATTGCTACTTTGTAATAATAATACAGGTTACTAACCAAACCTGTGATACATAGAAGAGTGACAGCAATGTACACTGAAGTTATTCAGAGCCACTTTGCAAGTGACAATTTGGGAAATTCCTGAGTAGATGTTTGGGAATTCCTGTGTAGTAGTTCTCCAGAAAGAAACTCGTGGGAACAGAGGTGAAGAATGTGAGACAAAAAAAGAGGCTTTGCAAAAGTCAGATGCATATGAAATGAGGACATGCTTATTAAAATATAACTATTATAGATTGATTCAATGTCTAGAGTGCTCCACCAACCACCACTATGTGAAACATTTTGAAACTGTAATATGTCACTGTTAACCCAGCATTTTTAGAATATGCTTAAATTATTCGTCTTCCCATAACATGATATAAAGCATCTACTGTAATAAGCTACATTCTACAATTCTGGCAACGTTAACAATATAAGCTGTGATGTCAACGTAATCTCTATTCTGATGATCAGCTTTTTTTTTTTTTTTTTTTAAAGAAATTAAAAAATCCAAGGAATAACTTTTGCAAATAACCTGGCCATAACAGTTGGCATGCGCTTTAACCGCTGACTTAAATCAGCTAACTGAAACACATAACTCCCCTAAACTGTTTCCAAAATAGGCAGACAAGGTAAGGAAGAGGAAAAACAAAATTTCAGCACCCAGCAGCTGAAATGCCTTAAATATGTAGAAGTCTTCTAGCCTGTGTTAGCTGAAATTCATCCGTCAAGTCTTTCAGAAAGAATCATCATAATTGTCTCCTTAGAACTAACCTCTCACATTCCTAAACAATCCCATCCAATCAAAAGCTCATTTCTTTTTTTTGTAAAGGTGTGTTGAGAAACTCACTTTCAAGGTGTCAGCATTGATGGCTATTTATTCTGCACCAATACTGAAGAGAGCGAGAAGGGAGTTTGGAAAACCACGTGAAATGAATGGAAGTCTGACTCTCAAATGTACTTTTTCAGATTTTTAGGGGAAGAAAAAGCAGTTACATTATTGTAACTTCTGCCTCTTCTATATCTTGCCAACAAGATTTTTGCATGTTATATTTATTTTCCTTAAACAGATCTATAACCTCAAAACCAAAATAAATAAATAAATAGATAAACAAACATTTCTATTGGAATTTTACATTGCTATTTCATCTATCTTATCCTCAATAAATTACTACTCACAAACAAATAAATGAAAGCTGATATCACTGCAAAGTATCAGCAACTACTGTTAGAGACATTATACATATCTGTCCACTGTGTTTAGTAAACTTATCTTAAGTTATAGCAAAACATCGGAATCAAGTTGTAATGCCACAGTAACCTGTACAGCACAAACCTCTTTTCACAATTACTTCAGATTAAAAGGCAAAGTATTCCTGACAATCTGTGACACAGACTACAATCCAACCAGCTCTTCAAATATCCTGTGCCTAGAAGCTCCTTTCCATTGAGTATTTAGGTCTCCTGAAAACAAAACTGAGGGAGCAAAAGAAGAGATTAAAATACAAAGAGAGAAAGAAAGAAAGAAAGAAAGAGCTAAACAAATGGAACAACCTTACCTTTCACAGGCTCGGACAGTCCATGCAGCAATTATCCATAATGAGATACTAAATACCAACAGTACAGTTCCTGGACATATTGTCATTAGAGTCTTCATAACAAAACGGGTATTGAAGTTTATCTTATTTAATGCTCCAATGCTTCTAGATGAGGCATCAGTGAAAAGTTTGCTATGCAAAAGCATAACTCTGGCAATAAGATATAGTCTTAAGAACATTGGTATAGATAAAATAATATCCACATCAGCTGTTGTTGTGGATGGAGCGTAAGAAAAGGCGAGCCGGGCTGTCCATGTGAATGTATAGTTCCCAGGTATGGGATGTATAGCACACACCAGTATTTCCAAGCAGATAAAGAAAATACGCTCATAAGTCATGGCTATTCTCCAGTCATCTGCTCCATTGTCCACCATGAACAACTGAAATAATAAAATATAAGGTTAACTTTAGTACATCATTAACAAACCTTGTTATAATTCCATTTTTAAATACCATAGCTTTCAGAGCTGCCAATGACCACTAAAAAGAAAATAAATATGCCATTTCAGCAAATGATATTACTACATTGCTATGAAGTAAACTATAATTTTGGAAAAAAAAAGATTTTTTTCATGCACTATTTTTAAAACTGTATGTGAAATGCAATTTTCACATATTACTTACTATGAATTCCTCGTATTTTGTCATTTCCCATAAAACATAACTCTGGATCAATTGATTCTTGTGCCTTCAAAATCAATTGCTAACTCAAAGTTCATAAAATTGAGAAAAAATTAAGTGGAGACATAAATTACAAATTGAACATTCTAAGGTGCAGGGTTAAGCTTTCCCTTTATCATACCCATGCTTCAGCCAGGGTGATTTTATAGCTTCAGAGGAGCTATCCAAGCTTTCTTCAGACTTCAAGTACCAATATAGACCAATGCAGAATACAGAACTACCTCAGAAACTGCACAAAGATATCTCATAGTTAAAATTTGAAAAGCAAAAGCCTGCAAACATCAGAGCAGACCAGGCAACTAGGAGATGTCTATTAGTTGCTGAAAATCAAATGCATTTGTTGCCTCTTCCATAATCAAAGCCTTCACTTTACCACCCAGGAACAAAAGTACTGAAACATTTCATGCTGTTTAATAAATGTTGTTCCTGATGATTTACTAAATAAATGCTTCATCAAACAGTATTTGTCGCTAGTAGAGAGTATGTAAAATAGGCAACTTGTCAAAAACAGATATAACCCATAATGACAAAGACGATATAAACTCGGTGACAGGAGAAGACCTTCACTTTAACTGCAGCCTGAATCTAGATAGGGCTGTTCAGTAATAGGGAAGAAGAAATAAACTCTTGCAAGACTTAAAATTCACTTGTTCAAAAACAACAACAACAACAAAAAAGAATTTAAGGGCTGAGAAGGAGACACACAAAGAATACTCTCCTCAGTATAAGAAAACTGTTTCCTGCATGTTACACTGCATGCACACTGCTAAAAAAAAAAAAAAAAAAAAAAAAATACAACTGGTCACACGCACTGCTCTTTACCCCATTCCATCTACCTTTTTCCCACTAAACTCCACAGAGGTCACCTCAAGCACTGTGTGCAGTATTGGCCATCATAGTATAGAAAGGATGCTAAACCATTACAGAGTGTCCAAAGGAGGATTATGAAGATGATGAAGGGCCTAGAGGGGAAGACTTATGAGGAGAGGCTGAGGTCCCTTGGTTTGCTCAGCCCCGAGCAGAGCAGGCTCAGGGGAGGCCTCATGGCGGCCTGCAGCTCCCTCACGAGGGGAGCGGAGGGGCAGGCGCTGAGCTCTGCTCTCTGGGGACAGCGACAGGACCCGAGGGAACGGCATGGAGCTGGGACAGGGGAGGGTCAGGCTGGGGTTTAGGGAAAGGGTCTGCACCCAGAGGGTGGTTGAGCACTGGAACAGGCTCCCCAGGGCAGTGGTCACGGCACAGAGCCTGCCGGAGGTCAAGAAGCATTTGGACATTGCTCTCCGACACATGGTCTGATTTTTGGGTAGTCCTGTGTGGAGCCAGGAGTTGAATTTGGTGATCCTTGTGGGTCCCTTCCAGCTCGTGACAGTCCCATGAATTTCCTAGAGTTTAGAAACACAAGATTGATCTCTCTGTTTATGGTTTTTAGAGACCAAAAATACACTCTGCATCCTATTCCCAATACATTCAGCATGTCTTTCAAAAAACAGCTAACAAAATAAAGTTAACCACAGTAAGAAACAAGACAAAACAGATTTTTACATTTGTGGATCTGTCTTTCATCCCTTTATGTTCTTTCCCTCTACCTTACTGAATTGTGTCTTGGTGACAAGGTTTTGCTAGCTGGAGAAGCTGCAAAGGTGGTCTCTGTGAGAGGAGGTTAGGGGCTGCATTGCAATGTCCCTACCACAGGACACAGCTGAGCCTGCTGCTGCTTCTGTGAAAACATACTTAAGAAAAGGCAAAATATTGCACAGCCAGTGAGGAGTGACTGGGGGGAAAAAAAAAAAAAAAAAAAAGAGAAAAAAAGGCATTAGAAACAATCTTGCAAAGATCAAGGGTAAAAAAAAAAAAAAAAAAAAAAAAAAAAAAAAGAGGAGAAGGTGTTCCAGGTGCTTGAGTAAGACAACTCTCTTTGTAGCCTATGAAGATGACCATGGTAAGGCAGGTATTCCCTGCAGCCTATGAAGGACCCTGACAGAGCACAAAGACATTTCCTGAAGGAACCGATGCCTGTGGAAAGCCCACACTGGAATGGATTCTCCCAACAAGAACTATAACCCACAAAACTATAACCCACAAAGACCCAAAGAGCAGAAGAAAAGTGTGAGGAGGAAGGAGTGGCAGAGAGGCCCCATAATGGCCAAACCACAACCCACATTCCCCACCACCCCTGCACTGCTTGAGGAGGAAGAGGTAGCGGAGTTGGGACTGAATGAGTGAAGGTGAGCCAGGGAAGAAGTGACAGGGAAGGATGTGTTTTAGTTTTCATCTTTGTTTCTTACCACCCTGCTCTACTTTTAATTTGCAATAAATTAAATCAAATTTCCCGAAGTCAATTCTAACTGGTAACTGATCTCCCTGTTATCTCAGCCTACAAGTTTTCCCTCTATTTCCTCTCCTCGTCCAGCTGAGAAGGGGAAGTGAGGGCGCAACTGATTTGGCATCTGGCTACTGGTCAAGGTCAACCCACCACACTCCACTGCAATACTATTAACAACAAGGAAACACAGTGTTGAATTAAGCTAAAGAAGCACACTCACTTCAGTACAAGCACATACGCATTCTTTTGCATGTGATCACTCTGCCAACTTCGTATACTAGGCATAAATGTAAAATTGATACTGACAGGAAAACCAATCTGTTTATTTATTAACAAAAGAGAGTGGTTTGCACTTAGAAAATGTACTATTTGGTATGAAGGGACAAACTTTCAATTACTGTAAGGTCTGAGTCCATTTGGTTCTTGTGATTAGGTTCCAAATGTTGTCAGTCAGATCATAGGAGTGGTAAAACAGCTGTAGAGAGGTGCAGTTATTTAGAGCATCCAGAATACAGATGAATACTAAAGAGGTTTTTTGTTTGTTTGTTTGTTTGTTTTAAAGAAATAATATAAAATCTCTCAAATACTGTGTGGTTTCTTGGTGAAAAGCGCAAGTGAACAGCATGGCTAAGCATTCTCAACTGCATTTTGAATAGACAATGTTTTAAAATTTCTTTTAAAACTGCATAATTTGTTGAAAAGAGCAATCATCTTTTGCCAGTCCTTTTTACCTATTATCTTCATAAATTTCAAAAGTAGTACTATATGCAGATAGCAATTCCAGAAAAATGATACCTTAAGTATGAATTCAATTAAAAAATTAGCATAGAAAAACACTGAGTTAACCTTAGATATTAAAATCTGATCTTACAATTGTAAAAATCTTTACAAATCTTTACTTTGTAAAGATTTTTTTTTATTTAATCATTGAATTTTTTAAACAAACAAACAAACTTTAAGGCTGCATTTCAAAATACATACATGAGAACATATTCACTTGTCAGCAGAAGAAATCCTAACATGCTACAAAGAAAGAAGTTTTGCAGCAGTGCACAGTAAAACGGGTTATGTTTGCAGACACAGATCCCTATCAAGTTCCCTTGATTGTTATGGCTGTACCAATTGCTTCTAAGAAAAATAATACTTGAAAGTGATAATATCTTCAGCTGTCATATGATGATATTTAGGAAGAGAAAACATGGAAAGTAAAAAACACCCAAAGCCACAGGAGACCACAGATCCAGTAAAAATATTTCTATTTCATAAAATTATTAACACCTCAAAAACATATTTTTGAGGCAAATTTTCATATAGTGATGTGTCTCTGCACTCAAACCATGGTGGATATCAAACACTCTGAAACAAGTACAGGGTTGTAAAATAGGCTGTGAATGACAACTGAATTGGGACATGCGAAAAAAAAAACATATGGGTCAGTGCAGGTTTTCATGTACATTTTATATACTTGCAATTATGCAACCCACTAAATGTGAATTTTACTTTTATTTGGGAAGATACAACAATATTTGTGAATGCCTGCTTGCTTGTATGGGCGTGTTTCCTATTTGGAAAGTGAGAAAGGTAGGTGAATGAAGAAGAGAAAGAACACCTGAACAGCACAATGTAAAGGGCACATGCATGCATATACCCTCTCAGCTGCTTTCAGTCATTTCTGTTATAATAACCATGCATTAATCTTCAGATACTACTCCTGTATGAATAGAGAATGATGCTAGTAATAATAAAACTAAAGAACATAATAAAGTAGTGAACAAACTCTTCCTGTAGGGACTGAGTGCTGCCCTCCACAGACAAGGCCAAACTCCTCTGGTCAAGGTCAAAGACGTTACACCTGCTCATAGCTTTCCAATTTATTATAATTATTACTTTATTGTTGAAATGTAATGTAAGTGCTTCATCAGTGTTCTGCAAGGTTCTTCAAATACAGCATTACCTTTTACTTCATCTGTATTCTATAACACAAATTTAAAAAAATATTTTCATCTGAAATTATCTAATGTATTTCCAGCAAGTCATATATAAAATTAAGACTTAAACCAATCTTTTACTACAAATAAGCTTGTTATTTGTCATGTCACAGAGTAAAAGCATAAAAATAAATATCAGATCATAGACATTTATATGGTGCATGCCTATTTACATAACACCTTGTTAAATTCATATAATTACAGATATGAAATAAAACATTCAGAGTAGGCAGAATGCACAAAATAACAACTTAGATCAGGGACTCCCTGAAGCTTCTTAAAACAAAAGGAGAGAAGTTGATTTTGTAGATCATTAGTATATCAAAAAAGATTCATAGCAAGTTATCAGAGGACACTGGTGAATGCAAAGCTCAAAGAAATCAGCCATTTTCTAGGGAAAAAAAAAAACATACAAAAATAGTATCACTCGCCTGCTGAACAACTCTAGGGATACATGAACACAGCAGCAAAAGGGAAGCTACAAACAATGATAAAGTAGCATCAGGTGTACTCCTGGAAACATTCCTTGCAGAAGGGTAATCAAGTGTGCTCACAAACACATTGTTGCAAATGTTTAATTTAAAAATCCATATTTAGAATGGTTAAAGACTGGGGTATTTAATACATCCAGAGTTATGACCAAACTTTCTCTTAGAAATGGACCCTGGAGGATATAGATCTAGTGCATATAGCTATTTTCTGAACAAAACGAACTTACTTTTTTCAAATGGGCATGCTAAACTTTTATCAGTGATATATGTACACACTCCTACTTATAAAACTATAAAGTTAGATGGATAATTGTAAATGTCCACTACTCAGTTTCAGTATAAAAATCATTGTTTGCATAGTATATTTATATTTTTTTTTTACCTCTATGCACAAGTTTTTCAAAATTACCAATATCTTGCTATAAACCCTATGAATGTCAAAGCGTGTAAATAAAACTTCATGTTAATGTGTGCGGGTGGCTAAGCAGGCTCAAAATACTTCACTCAAAGACAGCGTTAAACCCTGCAATCTCTGGAAGTGATGTGTAAAAGTCTCAGACCACTTACAGTCCTTGTGCACCATGTTTTCAGAAGTGCAGCATCAAAACCTGCACATTAAAATACACATGAATAATATATCACAATTATTCTGGCAGGCCAGCCACATAAAGGAACATAACCATGAACACTTCAAAAACAAATATGTGCTTATCAACACTCTTACCAGGTTTGTCTACATCTTTTTCAACCTCTGTCCCTCAGATCATTACAAAAAAACTTACCCCAAATACTTTTTGATATTTTTTTCTCAAAAAATAGAACATCTACAATCACACAATCTTGCATGGAGTTAAATCGTAACTCCACAAATCTAAATTATGCCTAGACGTATTTTCCCTCTGTTTTAAATCACATACTGACAGTACTCTTTTTTGCTTTTCCTCTCCAAAACTACTCAGAGGCATTACTTAACCTTTTTCAATGAAACAGGATAGACTTTCAGCTCTATCATTTGCCCCAAACAACTGTGAAGCAGCTTAGCCCCTGGCAGCATACAAAGCCAAAGGACTATTGCAAGACCCGGCAACTTCTGGGTGATTTTGTAGAGCCACAGAATCACGTAAGTTGGAAAATGTAATTTCTTTTCATACAGTTCCCTCCATATCTATGTGCTTATATGCATTAGCAAACCACACAAGGTGAGATGCTCCAAAATCTGCTGTTCTTTCTACTCAGTAACATTCTACGCAGAGAACAGTGTTAAGAAATGACATCCAAGGACTCCAAAGGAAAAAAAATTATATTCCTAAATATCCAGATTTCTCTCCCAGTGTTACAGGGAAGAACCCCCTGAGAAAAGTGTACTTACACATCCAACTATGAAATCGTCATAGCTTGTATATATAACAATATCAAATAATTAATGAGTTTATTACTATTAATAAAAAGGGCTGATAACAGATTTTTTTTTTTCATTTTAATTATTAAAAAGATATTTCACAAAGCATTGTCCTAATTTAATTTAGTTTGGAATCTTGCTCAAACACTCACAGTTAAGTTTCCTTAGATCTATAATCAACAGGGAGATATGCAGTTACATAAATTTTTTATGAGCCTCTGAACCTAATCAGAGGTCCAGAAATGAAAGTCCAGCACTCAGGGTTACCACATTCACTTGAGATATTCAGTAGACCCACCAGTGAACGACAGAATTAAACTGATGAATAAGAAGTTCCTACGAAGTTTACTGCCACTCAGGTACTTCTTCATTGCAATATCATCCGTCATTTAACAGCTATTCCATTATATAAGAGATTCAGATCCCACTCTATACAGCTGCATAAAACACAATGAAAACAATTTCCTTAAGCTACCACGTCTAAAAGAGTTCCATCCAGCACCAACAGCTCCCACAAGCTCTTGTGGCTGGGGCTGATAGTCAAAAATGTTCTCCAAGCATATATACAGGAGCAAGACTTAATGAATTTCTGAAGACAACATAAGTGCAGGAAAAATAAGATAGGGAGAACAGTGGAGATTAGACTCCTGTTCCTTTTTTTTTTTTTTGCATATGCATGCAAAATGGGAAAATACATGTAAGTTATTTTTCTTGCTTTACACTATTTATTGTTCTGTTGCATAGAAAGTAAGAAAAAAAATGAAGAGGAAAAGAAAAAAGAAATGTTATTATGTAACAGCCATGTTTACTAGAGAACATGCTGGGTGACCCAGAACAATCCAGAACAGTTGCTTCGTACATTTGACAGCAATGGAATGAAAAACATACATAGTTTTAAAACTCAGCTTTTTTTGCAACAATCTAAGGACAGAGCAAGGCTGTTTGGCTCTTGCAAGGTGCCAGGAAATGTTTCACCAGCTAAGCCAACCCAAATACAGCTTGTTCAGAACCCAGCTTCCATCAGCCACCACCGCGCGGTGCACCCTGCTTCTCCTGGCTCACTCTCACTGCTCAGAGAGCGCAGCAGGACACAAGCTATGCCAGCGTCACTACACCTGAAAGGGAAAGTTGCAAAAAAATATTGAATGAATTGCTTTGGGTCCCTCTGCACTTTCACCAATATAAGCAAGTGGCCACTGTGAACGAATTTCCATACTGAAACAACAATTCCAAAACTTTGTGTTTGAAGAACACAGCGTATCTGCCCACAAAACAACAGAGCTATTTTACTGAACTAATTTTTAGAATACATTGTGTGAGAAGCCTAATGGTCTGTTATATTTTCCCACATTTCAAGTACCTCAAAAATAAAGTAACTCTGATTCTACAATCCACTCGCAGAAGCAAAATTCACTGGGGAGAACTATCTACATTTCAATATTTTTATGTTGTTAAATAATTATTTTACAATCCTTCATTTAGGATTTGTTTTTCTTCATTCAGTACTAAAAATAATATGTTCTACAGATCACCGCATAAAGAACTGCCATCTCTCAAAACGGCTGCCATCTGCCACTGTTCCCAATGTGAGAGAAGCCTCACTGTCTTCAGGGACGATCAGCTTCATTACTACTAGGGAAATGGGAACCAATTAAAAAAAGGATGTATTTACTGAAGAAATTGGCAATATTCTTGCAAGTCAGTAGGGGACACAGAAATCAAAAGAAGAAAGGCTGAATCTGAAGCCAGACAAAATGAGCTTACTCACTTGTTCTACCAAAGGAGTGCACCTGCACCTGTGACTCTAAATTTAGGAATGTGTTTTTATGGAACAATTGGCACCAACACATCATATGCACAAGAATCTATCTTCTCAGTTCCTCCCTTACTTTTTATGTATGACATAAATACGCTGGGTATTTGGGAAAATTTGTGTGTTTGTTTCTTAACTGGTGAGTTTCCGTTTAACTGACTGGTGTATACCCATCAGCACAACTGGAATTATAAAGTCCCCATAGTGTTTTCATCACCTCAGATACAGTTAAGCTGGGAACTTCATTTGAGGATATGTTTAAAGTAACTTCAAATAATGAAATGTAAAGCCTAAGTATTTAAGTGTTGTCCTACAGTGGGACCAATTCTTAGAAAACCAAGAATTGGGCAGCAGGAGAGAGAGAGTGGAGTTGTGAATTTAGAAATCTACATAAACATAGTCATGAACTAATCTTGCCTGCATGGAAGTATTTGTGCAACAACTGCCCCTGTAAATCACCCTGGCAGGTAAAGCTGGGAAAGAGCAGAAACAAAGCCGCTGTTTGTTTCATACCTGTTACTCCTGAAGGTCTGAGGTGAGCTTCTGGCTAAACCACGTAGCAGATAAAGTCTTCAGACTGCTTCAAAGATTAAGTTAAAATATCTTTAAGAAGGTAACTTTCAACATCATATTAAATAATGTAGACACATGTTTCTTTCCAAGTATTTACCTGTATTTGTTTATAAGCAAAATGGTGATTTACTTGATCACTCCTAACTATGACTGAAACGGCTTCATCAGCACAAAAATAAATAACATTAAAAATAATAACAATAATTAAAAAATCCCATCATATTCTGTCAAATGCCTCTTGGCATACACAGTTCTTGCCGCTACCCCGTTAATTATGTGAATGTTACAGCTTCATCAAATCGGTCTAGTTTACAGAACTAGATGCTCTGTTCTCTAAGTTACTATTTTTTAAAGAAGTCTACAAATCAATAAGTGAAGCAAGGTCGCACTGCATGCTGCCAGCCCTGTTATCTTCAGTGGTTTAAACACAAAGCTGCTACTCAAAATGTTGTAGACAGTTTTGTGCTCACAACCATTACAGTCAATAAGATATTCCATGGCAGCAAAAAGTCTGATGTCCAACAGTGAGCAAAGGATGACACCAGCCTACACCAACATACATACAAAATCCACAGAAGAAATGTAAGACTCACTAATTTTAGGTAAGTTAACTGACATTTCTAACCATAACCTGGGTATAAAAATTCATCATCCTTTCTACTTTCCTTGCAAGTGCTGAGAATGATCTGCCTGCTCATAGCTATACTGCTAAATTTCTCATCTGTCTCCACTGCATCCCCTTCTGTTGGTGGAAAGTAGGCAAATATCTATTCATACGTGTCTGCAAAAGAAGATGAAGAACTAAATGTTTTCCTGACAAGAAAACCAGGAAAGCAGACTGGCTGTGGGTAACCTTCCTTCAATTTTCCCCCTCATGTTTGCAATTAAACTATATTAAAAATACATGGAAGCTGAACTGAGAATACACGAGGAGAACGACAGATCTGCCCTACTGCATGAGGATTTAGTTATTTTAAACAATCACATTGCAGAAATCACAACAGAATGCAAGTTACTGGCTTTTACCATGAGCCCAAAACTGAATGAGAACAAAAGGAGAGGTTGGGCTTACTGTGAAGCCACTTTAGCCACAACACCATTCAGATCAGGATCATATTTTGTAGTAGCAGTCATGCTACAACATGAGCCAGAAGTACCTTTTCAGCGATACTGGAATTTGGATGACTAGAATTCCTCCTTGATCAGTCCATTTCTTATGCCCAAGAACAGCTCTTGTACAAATATCCTACAAAAGAATCTGCAAGCAAAGAAGCCCACTACAATCTGGGTGTTGTAGCTCCATGCCCAAAACAGAATTTTCCAGCTACAGCAGAGAGAAGCTCTGTAGGGAAGTGAAAAGCAAATAGAGCCTCCTTAGCTTATTCTTAATACCATGTCTATTCAAGAGTTTGTAAATCTTCAGGAAGAGATACTTTAATAATGACAAAGGTTTTAAGGATCAAACCATTAGCATCAAACCTCATATCATGAGGACACCTGAAGATACCATATCATGAAAACCTCTGAAGATCCCACTAAGTAAGACACTTGAAAATTCAGATCATTCTTGGAAGTCAAAACACACCTTAAATGTGCATGACTGGTGTAAAAACAGTAACTAATGTTGTATTAGACATTAGTGATCATTGTTACTGGTCATATTGTTTCTGACGGGAAATAATTTATTGGCACACATGAGCATTCAGTCTTTCTCCCACAGCTTCCTAGAGTTCTATGCATGTGTATGGATGCAATGGTACAGACTGAAACAACACTACCATGTAACTTTTATTTTTACTTAAAGACATGCCTCATTCCCTGGCTGCAACAGACCTTATTCTTAAAAATATAATGATCTTCTCAAAACAAGAAATGCCATTCATCCCCTAGGTTGAATCTGCTTTGTTGTAAGACTGAAGATGAAGTATTGCTGCACAACGCATTATTGTGGTGATGCTACTGTCAGAGGTCAGGGATAGGGCAGATGTGCTTAACACTGTAGTAACACTACGTGACAGAGGTTGCAGAGTTATGGAAGAAGGAATAAACAACTGTAATAGGAATCAAATGCTTCACGGAATTTCCCAACAGTATCTCATTAGGAGATACTGTGGAGCACACCATTCATTTTGCTCTGCATTGTTTGGGACATCTGCTACAGCAGGCTGTTCTTGAAAGCTACAGGCATGGCTGGATGACAACAGCAGTATCTTATTTATGTGACAAATGACTGATCTGAGCATAAGAGCACAAGACAGACAAGCCTGAGCTTCAAATATAGATATAAAGCCTTCCCTAGATTACTTCCAGAGCATTTGAACTTTTAGTCTCAGCTTTCCCCTTTATAAAAACATCATAAAAACATCAGCTTACGGAAAAAAAAATGTGAGGATTCATCCACAGAACTCCTTTCGACAATGAAAAAGACAACACAAATGCTTGTTATACATGCATTCCTTTCTTTACAGGCTGATTTACACCTACCCATCAAACCACAGAACTGATGCGTTAACTGTTTACAGGAGACAGGCAGCTACACTTGAACACTACAAGCAACAGTATTTATTGCACACTGCAGGTAAGAAAGCTCTGGAATCTCTACACCCACAGGTGACAATATCTATGAACATAGGCCCACATGCATTTATTTCTCTCATTTTTGTTTTTAAACTGCAAACATGCTCTTTTAGAAGCAAAAACTCTTCCTTTGCCTTCAATATCCTCTGGTGACTACCCAAACTCAGTACTAAACTAGTACTGTCCTTTCCTGCAGATGCATCCTTAACAATGGCAGTGGTTTTGCAAGAAAAATTACACTGTGAGTTAAACTTGTATAGCCTTTTAAGTGTCCATTTATGACACCCACAGTTCCTGTTCCTGTCAATAACTTTGTCATGCGTGTTCACTGAGCAATCAATAACCTATTCTGTTGATCAAGAATGTAACACAGAACCCAGCTCTCCCCTTTTCATCATGACAGCTCTACAGTATTAACAAGCATAAAAGTTTAGAAGGTGACCCTTTGACAGAGCAAGTTTTTCTTTTAAAACATATTATTCTTTAGGGGTGAGAGAGAGAAAAAAAAAATTACTTTAAAAAGGACTAAGAGTGGCCATTTACAAATATGAAGATATTTAAAGCCTAGCCATTCGATTTAGTTTACATGGAATTCACAGGTGTATTTCCTTTTTGTCACAAAGAAGCTTAGTGTTACTTCTAAAGGGATTTCATTCTGAAGTATCCGTCAATCTTCAGCAAAATGAATGAGATAAGGAAGCAGCTCAGAAGGTGGAAGCTGCTGCAGAATGCTTCTCTTCAGAATTCATCCCTCTTCACTCTTTTACCCTGTATCTAACTTTCACACTCTTTTGTTTTTAAAATGTCAACATAAAACTATTTTCATTAAGGACTGCTCAAACCAATGAATGAGTACAACTGCAGGGACCATTCAAGAAGCAAGAGCTGAATGAATCAGTAAGTTACAGTTGCATGATTCCTGGCATCTACATTAAAATAGTACTATATTAAATATTGATGTGCTATATTAACCAAATATTTTTGGCTGCAGAAATATGGGTTCAGATACATCTGTTTAAAGTGTAAAATTCCTATGTTTCACCACAGTCCTTACTTAAGAATTCTTTCCAAGCTGTAGATATGTTCTCATGACAGTCTCTTCTGATCTTCTGACAGTGATAAGAAATTACTTAATGCCACTCTCATTAAAATTATTGGACAAAGCCAATTTACACAACTTCAATAAAAATAAACTGACACAGGTATTTTTGAATGAAAGTTTTTCCATTCATGTTTTCAACAAAGTGTAGCTTATATTATTTAAAAAAAAAAAAAAACACACAAAACAAACAAAAGTGTTATTAAGTATTTTTCTTTGTGTTGTCATGATGTGTAACTTCTTTCTTTTCAACAGACAGAGCCATAATTTACTTCCCCAGAGAACTACTTGTTCTTCTGCATACTTAAGAGTTTATTTTCCGTTAATAAAAGGTCGTTTGTACAATGACCAATATACCCAGCTTACCTGAAAGCTAATTACAAGATCAATTACAGCCTCTTCTCTTAGGGGTAATTTATGTCTTAAAAGGAGCTTTACGGGCTCAGAGCAGTTATTCATCCTCTAGTAAGGGAGTGTGACAATGACTTTCATCATCAAAATCAAGGGTGAAAACAACTGACTGAAGTTGCATAGCAGCCTCCACACAGCTTTTTGAACCTCCCAAGTCCTATACAACAGACACTCCTATCCTGATCTCTGCTCAAAATGGACAATAAGCACGTTCCAAATCAAATTCAAAGCCCTGAATACTACATTTAGTAGATCACATACAGACCATAACCAGAATCACAAGAGCATTAACCTACATTTGTCAGGTTTGGTACACTTTTACTAAAATTTAGGTAAACCAGAGCTGTTGTCAAGCACATGACAGAATTTTCAGATCTGAAGTCCCTATAGCCAAAGGATCAGATACGTACAATACTTCTATACTAAGATGCCCATGCAGAATGTCTGAAAGATTGTAGACAGCAGTTATCTCTGCTAAACTTCAGCTAAACTATGCAATTAATGCAAATTCAGGATCTAATCTTTGTTTACAAATGCTCTCCTCCAAGTGGGGCAATAACACACCTTCCCCTACCTCATTACACACATCCTGATGAACTTCTTACAGCCCTAATAAAAACTGCTCAGAACAACAGTGCATGGGAACAGGAAATCTGAAGCATTGTCAGGCTCTGACCATCAGGTACATTCAGTGCCCATTCAGTGCCCTGACCATCAGGTACAACCTCCTCATAAATATTAATGGCGGCTGTTGGGAATAAGCATCTTCTACATGTAACTTCAGCACAGAAGATTGGAGATGCTTTTGGATGTTGACCAACATTATAGGATTTCCTATCCTGCCTTCCGTGCCGTATGCTCTATAGTGCTGCTTCCAAGAGACATTGGGCACTTGCACCTTCTTCTGGGTGCTCTGCAAAGATAATCTCATCCAAAATGTACCAAATGGAATTAAAAACAAGTATTTTTCACATAAATATGCCAAAGTGTTAATTTGACAGATACGGCGCCCCTGGATCCCTACATGATTCTCTGCTGTATGGAACATGTACTAAACGTGACTGGTAGAAGGTATTTTTAAGTTTGTAAATGAAGCTACTGTATCTTAACTCAAAACTGCTACATAATCAGTTTTGTTGTTGCCCGATCAGAGGCCTGTTGTAATAAGCAGAAAGAAACCACTAATTCTCAACAGGCTTTAGATCAGAATAAAATTATCACTCAAATTTTATTTATTGATTTTCACCTGTCACTCAACTGACTTGATTTTTTGTTTTTGCAGCAGAAGTTTTAGTCTCCGTTTGTTAGCTCCCATGGCTAAACATACCTAGGCGACGGCAAGCTAGACTCTGTTTCTTTAGGGAAAAAGTCAACAGAGCACCAAAGACACAGCCAGTGAGCTGAATATGTACCATATACACTGAAGGTGAAACAGCCAAACATAATTTGGCCGGCATGAAATGCGTTACTGCTTGTGATGAGAAACTGCAAGAGAGTTTAACTTAGTTTTTGTTAGTGAATGTGGGATTTTTAGGAAGAATTTTCTGTTGATGGCAGTAGGATAGTGAATGTCCTGTAAGCAGTTTTTATTATAGTCATGCATTATGGAATTTATTCACATGATGTATTTATTAACACCCACTCTTGTTTCCTGGTACTGCCTGTTCCATTTCTGCAACTTTTCAGGAAACAGGTAAAAAAAAAAGAAATTCTTAAACCATCAACAAGACATTTAAGTTCCCATCTATGATAACTTTCCATAAAATTAAAGAAGATGGAAAGAGTTACATTCCAAATCTACCAGCAACACATTATTTTCCCCATCACTTCAGATGAATCTGAGAACTGAAGGTGCTTGATCCCTGCAGCCCTGGAGGCTCTGCTGTGAACGTAATGGCCTAACCTCAGCCTCCGAGTTTGCATGACCTTCCACAGGAGTTCTAAAATGTATTGCTAGTTCATACTGATGTAGAAATGCTTAAAAGTTGTCAATTCACATTAAAAAAAAAGGAGAGGATTTCTATTCACTTCTACAAAACAAAAACTTTCATTTTTTCTGTATGAGTGAGAGCATCTGAATCAGGCAGTGGGAAAAGAAGCTCAGATTTTGTGCAGGAGAGCACAGGTAATTATTATTCAGGATAGGCAATAGAAAGGCAACATTTATTTACAGAAGGGATAAACTAAGTAGTCCAGCACCAAAGCAAAAGTATTCCAGTGGACATGGGGGGACTATACCTCCTTCCTGCAGCTTCACCATGTGAAGTGCAATCCAACACTTTCTTAAATTCCATTATTAATCTAACAGCAAATTCCACTAGAGAACCGTGGAACGGAGTAGTAAGCTGTCAAAAACGAGCAGTTTTAACCATCTTGCATGCTGCTGCTTTAATTATGTAAAATAGCATTAAGTAACAAACTGTTTATGCATGAAGCGGGTAATTAACACATTTTAAATCATTATGATAATTGGACAACGCTACCTTCTTAGCTCTTCCCTCCTTCACCGCTCCAAGCTCTCAACTGAAGTAACAGTCAGAGAAAGACCTGTTCAAAGCCGGGATAATTATGAGTTTCATCTTTCCTAGCAATCTTCCTAACACAGGACACTTGCTCCGCAGAAGTGAATCAGCAACCACAAAAGCTCTGAGACAGAGTAATGAATAGCTCACAGTCTCCCAGGTTTGATGTTTTTAAGATGACAGGCATGACAACAATGGACCAAAAGGAGAATAAGCAGGTTTGGGGTTGTCATTACACTAAACTCCAACATCGTTAGAGCAGTTTGTGGTTTTGTGTTTGTTTGTTTCTGGGAGGGGGAGAGAGGAAGGGATTTTCTTCCTCTTTTCTGGAAAGGACAACGTAAGCTAACACTCTTCACTTAAACCTGCTGTTTTCATTCCACTACTGGCACAGCCTTAACACCAACTCGACTGATCAAATTAGCAGCCCCTGCTGCGGAGCTGGAACAACTAACGCCACACAACCACCAAGCCCTCTCCTTTGGCCTTCCATGAGACAGCGCAGCGCCCGGACAGCTGCTCCCTCCCACCCGGGACAGTGTGGAGCCACAGCTGGGTGTCGGGACCCCCGTAGCCTAGCAGTGCCGCAGGAGCCCCCCGCCACCCGCTGACCCCTGTCACCGCCCCGCACTGTGCCCGGAGCTGTCCTCGGTGCTGAAGGGGAGACAAGGAGCCCCCTGCCCTGGCAGGATGGGGTTGCCCCCAGTCCCCCTCCAGCCACGGATCGACTGGGAAAAGGAGACACAAGCACAAAATTAATTCACCTTGCATCCCTGCAGTGCTCCTGGCTCTGGGGACGAAGCCCAGTGGGTCTTTGTAAAACTCCTTGCCAACTCCCTCAGATCATTTAGCCGGGCCGGGGAAGCCAAGAGTTTGGTTCTGCTGCCTGCATGACTTGTTTGCAGAGCAAAATGTACAGGCAAGGTCACGTTAATGCATAGACTTCAGTCACCTGCTATGCTGCCAGGCACAGCCACTGGCTTGCAGGGCTGTTCGGACTTCCACCCATAAATCAAGGTCATGGACTACCGGAACAAAAGGAGAAGCAGATTGCTGTTAGAAGGAATTTTAGGTCGCCAGGTGTTTCTGAAGACTAAATCAGCAAGCAGCAATAATTATTATTGTCATCTTATTCCGCATCATATTTTCTTTCAAGATTTATGGAAAAATCTACTTTTAGTTAGGGTGGTTAGTGTGCATCTGGGTATGAAGCATCCTGTGCTGCAAACAGAACACATCGATGTTCTACAGCAGAGTTCTTTTTCTCTCAATTAAATCCTGCTAGTTTACACAACACTCACTCATAAAGTCTAAGCATGTTTCAGAGAAGAATTAGATAGGAATGTTTAAACTTGCACAGGAATGACAAATAGGTGGTGCAAACAGTGCTCCAGGACACAACCAGCCATCTGTGGGCATGATTCTACAGACGTAATTCACGGAAGATTCTCTAGCAGGATATCTGTTTAAATTAGAGACGAGTTTGCCGTCGGAAAACAGTCAGTTTTAAAGGTTATTTAAAAACCACCACATAATCAGGTTTACAGAGTATTTTCTTTTGCCTAGAATAGATTCCACACCTTCCTGAGAAAAAGTGTTTTAAAGGTACTTCTTGTTTTGGGATGCCAGATGTAACACAAGTTTACCGCTGTAGATGGATGTACATTTTGCTCTGCATGTTCCTCACCTTATTTTTAAAAAGACACGTCTATGTACAAAAACTTACTGTCCCAAAATTAAAAAGCTGTCAGATACAGGATAGCTAAGGGTGGTACCATGCTCGTTCCTTCTAACGGGCTCCCTGAAAACAGAACTTCCCTTCCATTTTCCAGATGAATGATGGAGCTCTTTGGGTCTGCAGCTCGGTCCAGGTCCTGCCATGGCTACTGCAGTCCCTCAGACAAAATCAGAGAGCACTACTGTTCTAACAGCAGCTATCCTGGTGTTCTACACTGTCAGGCAGCACTGAAAACTATGTTAACCTTGATTAAGTCACATGATTGCATAACTCCTTCCAAGCAGCCTCATACATGAGGAAGCTCTTTAAAACGACCAATACAAAAAGAAATTACGTTTTAATTTTAAGACTGTTTTTTTTTTTTTTTTTTTTTTTTTTTTTTTTCTGATATATAAAACATTTCTAAAAGAATGAAAAAATGTAACTACTAACCTGAAAAAAAAAAACAGGTCTCAAATAAATTACTTAGTAAGAGTTGATGCACATAGAAATCTACAGCTGTTTGGTTATCCTACATGAGGATTTCCATGTAAAGTTTCTGTAAAATGCTTTGAGTAATTCAAACATTTGCAGCGCTTTCTTTCAAGCCTTGTTCTTAATGCTTCAAGCACCACTTGTAGAACAGCACACCAGAGAAGAAGGCTCGGACGTGCAGCAGCAATACTTATTTACACGGATAAAGAACCCTCTTCATCAGTATTCCGGTAGTTTAGAGTACCTTTTTTGCCAGAATACTTGCTTATTGAGTACAATATTATTAAACAGCTTTCAATACCTTTGATATTCACACAAAGAAACTGGGTTCTGAGCCAGAAATAGTTTTGCATGTGTAAGGACTTCACAACAGGATCCAATTTGGCAAAGAGTCTTCAGTAACATAATACTTCTCTAACATTATCTTAAGAGCATGGTACCCTTTCACATTGGATCTACAGCATTCGTTTGTGCAGAAGACAGGAACTAAACAATCGTTAATTTCTCTTTTTACTGACTGCTACCACTGAAAAAGTCTTCTTTGCCCTTGAAGCCTGTCATTTCAGCCTGTAGCTGGAGGTGGTTCTAATTAGGAAAAGCAAAAGCAGGGACAGATCTACAAGTAAGGCATTTTTCTCTTCAGAACTTTGAACTCTATCTGTTGTATGTTTCAGTTTAACTAAAAACATGTATTTTAATGTCTTGGTCAAAAAAATTTACAGCTGATATTAGAACTAATTCTCTCGGGCAGAACCTGCGACAGCATTTGTTAGACTTATTCTACAGCCTCGGCCAGCACGTTCCCCCTACCCTTAGCCCTACCTTTCCTGACAGTTCTCCTCTGTCCCACTCCCAGCAGCTGCGGGGTGTTAAGTAAGACGTGTCGGACACAAGTCTTCCCCTGCTTTTTAAATATTCTCCTGGAGCATGCTATACCTGAGGCAGCACAGGGAAGATCACATACCTCGCACCGTGCGGATGATTAACCTTGCCATCAAGAGAAAACACATGGCACGGAATTTAGTCAATGGGAAACAGAAGACTGTTGCTGCACCTCTGCTACAGAAGACAGCAGGCATGTCATACGGGAAGCGTGTTATAACCTGAGGGCTAAGGGATCCTACAGCGCGATGGCAGGTACCAGCACCGAACAGGCAAAGCATGTGTGTCCAGGCAGCCTGCTGTCTGTCTCTGCAGGGCTGGGATGCATTCACCTAACTCTGGTGAGCGCTGAGCTTCTCTCTGTGCTTTCTGAGCCAGCGGGAAGCGTGACCTGCTCGCCGGCCGCCCCTAAAGCCACCGCCTCGCCAGCACGTCCCTGCCAACCCCCATCCATCCCCTGAAGGAAGCATTACCTGGATCTCCCGCGCGTGGTACACGATGATGAGCCCGAGCAGGATGATGGTGGAGAGGCTAATAAGGCATTTCAGAGCGAGGGAATACAGCGACTCCTGCAACAGAAAGACAACACGGACCCTCAGACCGACGCGACACGGGGCCGGGGGTGGCGCTGGGGGGCTCGGGGCCGGGTACCTTGGTGTAGGCGCCCCAGGACAGCTCGGTCTCGATGACCATGACCACGATGCCGAACATGCCGAAGATGAGCGCGTAGTCGCTGAGGCGCTTGCGCTTCTCGAAGAGCGCGCGGCGGTGCCCCAGCTTGTAGCCGATGTTCTGGTTCTTCTTCTTGCTGGGCTTGCCGCCGCCGTTGTTGGGGCCACCCGGGCCAGGTCCGGGTCCGGCGGGGCCGTAGAGGGCCAGGTTGTTGGAGTTGTTGTGCTCGGGCTTGGACACCACGATCTCGGGGGCGGCCGAGGAGGAGGCGGCGGCGGGGCTGGGGAGCGGCGGCTGCAGCGGCTGCGCCTCGGAGTCCATCTCGTGGAGGTTCCTGCGGGACGAGCTCAGGTTGCTGAGCGGCCGCATGACGCCGCCGTTGTACCTGCAGCTGCTCATGGCTATTTCGGTGAAGGGGTTGCTCTCCCGGCGCTGCTGCTGCTGCTGCTGCTGCTGCTGGTGATGGTGGTGGTGGTGGTGGTGGTGGTGGAGGTGGTGCAGGTGGGTGCTGCCGCTGCTGACACTGCTGCTGGGGCTGGCTGCCTGCTGCTGCTGCAGGCTGTGGCACTGGTGGTACTGGGCGAACTGGTGCGGCTGCCTGCCATGGCTGGACGGCGTGAGCTCGCTGACGTTCAGCTGGCTGCCCTGCCGGGACGAGGCGGCGGACGACAGCGGCGACGGCTGCGTGCGGAGGGCGAGGGGCGACGAGGCGCGGAGCAGCAGCGGCAGCTGGTCCCCGGCGGCGGCTGCCGCAGCAGCAGCCCCGTAGTAGGCGCAGTTGTTGCACTGGAGGCACGGGCTCTGCTGCTGCTGCTGGAGGCTCGCCTTGTCCGCCGGCGGGCGCTGCTGCTGCTGCTGCTGGTGCTGCTGCTGCTGCTGCTGCTCGGGGCCGAAGCCCGGCGGGAAGTGCCGCGGCGCCTCCATGCCGGGGCCGTTAAAGCCGCCGCAGGACCGGGCGGTGGTGCACCCTGCGCAATGCGTGACGGTCGGCAGGGGAGCGTCCTGCTGCCGCCACGACGGGCCCATCCCGGCTCCCGTAGCATCCGGGCGGCGCGTCCCATTGGTCGGCCCGGCCAAAACAACGGGCATCACGTCACCTGCGGGGCGGGGCGGGGCGGGGGGTGCCGCGGCGTGAGCCGGCGGGGGAGGCGCCGGGACCCCCGGCACGCCACGCCCCCCGCCTCCCGGGACCACGCCCCCTTCCCCGGGACCACGCCCCCTTCGCCGGGACCACGCCCCCTCCTCCCGAAGCCGCGCCCCCTCCTTATACACCCCCAATCTCCCCCACCCCGTGGCCCCGCCCACCCCGTGGCCCCGCCCACCGCGGAGCCCCACCCCCGCCCGGGGATGCCGGGGCCGCCCGGGGCTTCCCGGGGCCGTCCCGTGTCCCCCCCCCACCCGCCCCGTTCCCCGCTCCCCCCGCTCCCCGCTCACATCTGCGCCGCCTCCGGAACATGGGCGCCCGGCACGGCACGGCCCGGCCTCGCCAAGCCTCGCCCCGGAGCTGTCCAGCGCCGCCCTGCAAGGCAACAGCGGCACAGGGCACAGGGGCGGCAACCCCCCCCCCTCCTACCCCCCCCCGCCTCAGCCGGTCCCCGGTGTCGGAGGAGGGGGAGGTCCGCGATCGGGTTTGCGAGGGGGGGGGTTCCCTGGCGTTGTCTTTATTTTTCTCCGCCGGGCCCCTAAAGGCTGAAAAAAAAAAAAAAGAAAAAAAAAAAAAAAGTAAGTTTTGTGGTTTTTTTGTTTGTTTGTTTGTTTTTTGTTTTGTTTTTTTTTGCACCCTTTACCTTCTCCCTGACATTAAACGCAAAATTTGTGACTGCTTTCCGGGGGTAAAAGCCCGCATCTGTGTAATTTCCGTGCCCCGAGCACCCTGCTGTGTTAGGAGAAGCAAGCCGAGGTGCCCTGCTGTGGTAGGAAGCCCAGGGAAGCGCTGCCAGGAAGATTTTGGATGCCAGGTACCTCCTCGCTAGCCCAGGTGTACCTCTTACAGCACGCACGCCCTGCCCACGCACAATCAAACAGCCCTCCTTAATGCAGCGCACACTGTGGGTCCAAAGCGTAGGTGGACCAGAAATTCATAAATCACCGAGTACCACCATCGGTCATTGTGGAAAAGAGCACCCGCAGTCGGAGCACGCATAATATACAGCAGCATGAGGCCTTGTGAAGGTACAGAATGCCTTCAACAATCGAGTTTTGCACAAAAAATCCACCAACACGTTCCTACATGCATGATAAAGCACTTTCCAAATACATCACTCCGTGATTTTAAATTTTACGTGTACCGTGACTGACTCCATCACAGCCAGCTCTCCTGAGCACCAAAGACATACCAAAAATAAAAATAAAAAAATAAAAGGAAGCTCAAATTTTAAAAGCGAACAGGACATTTAACACTGCTTCACATCTTCCACCGTTTGTTTGCAAAAGCATGGTGCTGTAATTCCACCTTGGTGACTCTGTTTTGCCTGTGTTTTCAAACACATGTGAATCGCGTGGATCTTGAAAAACAAAAATTTTAGGGAGCCTGTGCTTTTATCACTGTGTAAATTAAGCTCCTGCACAGAGCTGCTGTCCTGTTGTTATGTTTTCTGAACTAATTTAAGCTTTAAATGCTCTTAGGCTTCATCTTTCCTTTTCTGTTCATGTCATGTCCTTCGTGTTCAGTTAAGGGTACTACCTCTTACATGTTGTCTTTAACAGAAGATCTCAGGACCTAGTTTCCCGTGTCAGATTTTTTACCAAATTTGTAAATCTCCATGTTTTATTTAGAAGTCACTGTGTCTATGTCCTGTATTTTCATCCAGTCTGGTCATGCGAGGTTTAATGAAATAGTGAAGAAAGATTTGATCTTTTAAAAATCTTGATAGCCTAAAAATACATGATAGTTGTGTTCTACGTGGGGAAATGATTACGTTTATTTTTCAAATTCATACACATAGCAGTTACAAATCCCAATTTTAATACATCTCCTGTTGATATCCCTTTCATATGTAGAACTGGCAAGGGCACGCTGCTGTTACTAGCTTTTGGATATCTCTCATCTGCTTTCTTGATTGTTTCATTAAGCGAATAAACAAATGAATATTCCTATGTTTAACACAAGAGGTCATACTAATCACACAGCATGTTATAAAACTAATCTGCCAGAGGTTTTATTTCAATTCCATTGTACAACCTGGGATATCACAGTCTCAAGGTCTACACTAAGAACTGGTGAGAATTTCCTTCCTCACAGCTAGGGAGGTAGCCTTCCTCTCTATGACACTGGCAAATGAGCTGAAATAAAAAGATGTTATTTAAACTAGCATATTCCCTTTTAAAGTATTTTTAAAGTTCACTTTTAAAACTGAATGTGATTAATTGCAGAAATAAAATATATTCTTCACTTGAATTGAGTTGCTATTTATTCACTTCCATCACAAATAAATGAGCATGGGCAGCTCAGAGCTGCTGAAACATACTAAAACAGTAACAGCGAACCAAACATTATCAGTTTGAGCTTGGGGGCTTCGTTTTTTTTCTACCTTTTTGTTATATACTGGATGGAACAGCTCTTACTGATTATCATAGGTCCTGTTGCTGTTTTGCCAAAGAGGCTGTTTTGCATGTGTGTCTTACATGTGCATGTGTCATACATGTGCATGTGTGTGCATGCTTGCACATGCATCTTTTCATAAAATAAAAGACAATTCCTGCAGATTTCATTCAGTGATTTTGATGATTGGAGATCTTTGGAGAACGGATTTTTTTTTTTTCTAAACCCACTAACTGTGAGAAGAAGATAAATTCTGTGGAACAAAACTGTCAGTAGCAGGACAAGAAGCTCAGCAGACACAGGAAAAATTAGATTTTTGAGAGGGAAAAAACGCTATCAAATATTTGAAGTGACAGCTAATGGCTAGTGGTTTCAAAAGCTCACATAACATCCAGTGAAGATACAACACCTACAGGCTACAATAAAAGGTATTAGAAAGCTATTTTGGCTGCTATCCTATTGCCCCTATACGTGCCAGGCTGCTGTTAAAATCACGGAGAATTCTACACTCATAACAATGTCAAAGGATATAGGAATATAGTAAGTAGAAGGAAACAAAAGGAATGAAAAAAGTCTAGGAAACTCCATTTTGTATCAGTATTTTGCACTCAGGGTGTGTTCTGCATAAGGCCCAGGAATTTCTAGAAAGCACTAAAGGAAACGGTCTTGTTCAGTTCACAAAACACAAGTGGGCACATAGCGGAGCGTACACACAGGAAGACGCCTTTCAAATGGAAGCAGAGTCACAGCAAGAAAAACAGAGGTAACACAGATAGCAGCAGGATATCAGAAGATCATTCAGAGGTACCCATGCAGATCTAAAAATGCTTTGTGAGACCACAGCAAAACGACTGCAGTTCAGCTGCCAAGGCAATGAGATGTGAACTACCCGCATGAGCCACACGTGTAAGTTACCTTCCGCGTACCATCTGGCAGGGCTTTACCCACCAGATGGCTCTGACATTCACCCCAGCAGCTTCCATCACATAGTCGTGATGGCAAGCTGGCATCCCACCCCTGCTGCACCTCTGCTGATTCCAGAGGCCTTCTGATAACGTGCCGCGGTAGCAGGAGAAGGAGAAGAAATCCTGCATGATGATTCCGTGCAGCATATGGTATAAAGCATACTTTACAGCTTCTGCTTTTGATTATAAACTCTTCCACTAATCTGCATGTTCTTCTGCACCTCCGGTGTATCACCAGCAGAAATGTAGATTCATTCCAGTTCAAAACCTTCACCTATTACAAGGGGGGTTTAGGTTAACCAACAATTTTTCAAAAGTATGTATGCCTTAATTCTTGGGGGTGCTGCTTAAAAATGTATAGAATTGCTACATGCCTTTCCTCCAGTCAAGGGAACCTCAAGGGATGGACTTTTTTTTTATAATTAAAACAAATTATTAGTACTATTAAAAACATAGAAAGGTGCCTAGAAAGCAGCTAGGAAAAGTGTTTCTTCCCTTAAGTCACTTCTCCATCCTTTTTGAATAGTACTTTGAGGTCACACAAACTTAATGACTTTCTTTCTTGTCCCTTTTTTTTTTTTTTTTTTTTCTCATTATGGAGATGCTGCCACCTACAAGGAATTTCTCATCTAGCTAATTGCATCAGTGTTAATACTATCTTTCATGGCCATTGCAGGTGCTCAGCAGGTGACTATTACATTATTTTTAATCTGACTGCAGTTTTGAAACAGACCTTTAACTCAGCACAGTTACTGAAATTACAAGATCATGCGCTGCTTCTATTTTAGCCTATGCAAATACAGAGAGTGACTTCAAGTGTGTGGGGGTTAGCAAGTGTGTGAGCTTACTTTTAACTTCATAGAATCCTGTATTTGAAAATTTTCAACTCATTAAGATCAGTGAGAGTGCTTGCATCTAACTATAAGATTGCACCTTGCAAAGCTGGCAGTGCACAAGCTGATGTTAGCTGTGCTTTTCATCTCCATAAAGTATGTCACTTCTAACTCATGTAGCAATTGATTCTAAACAACTACATTTCATTTGCCGATATTTGAAAAATATTAAATAAGTTTTTGCATTGGTACTTCATCATCAGTGCTTCTGTTTTGCCATCAGAAAGTAGTTACTATGGATTTGCAGTGGCGTTGTATTTGGAAAGTTTATACTAGTTTTCTTAATAACATGATCCCCTACTAGTCTATGAAATGTGAAAGATGGACTTTGCTTTTATCAGACTGTAAATGTGTGGCATATATGGTTGCTTTCAAATCTTAAATCCACTGTTGGTTCTTACAGTCAGCAATCAACCGAAATCAAAACAGGAACTGGAAAGTTGCTTACTTGATTGTGTTTTCTGGGGGCTTTTTTGTTTCTGCGGTTCTGATTCATGCCAAGACGTCACAACTTCTACAGCACATTCAAATCCCATAATTCTGTTTGCTTCTTGTTATAATCATACCTAAAGCCTTTTGGATACAGTCATAACACACTGAAATATAAGTTTATGTGGTGGACCTGTTGGCAGAAATCAGCCCCGCCAGGTCAGAGCTTGGAAGACGGGGGAGAACTCTGCTGCTCAGCTGGTGTCAAAGGAGGTGGTTATTAAAGAAATCTCTGCTTCAAGCTGGCTCTGGTTTGATAAGCTTGGCAACTGAACCACTGCTTGAAGTGATATTCCAAAAAGGTCCTGAAAGTTTTACAAAATGTTTGTTCTCAGGAGTGTAATTCTTCTTGCTTCTCTCCTTTGTTCCCTATATTTCCATACTACTCCACAAAAAATTATATGTGGTTTTGAGGAAAAGACTAGAATGTTGTAATAAATAAATAAATACATAATAATAATAATAAAAAAGATAGGGATTAAGACTTTTCACATAACCCATAAAATCTATCCCACTCAGAAGATGTTTCTAAAGAATTAAACTTCCAACATTTCAGCTAAGTAAAAGACACCTCTGCAACCCAGCTTACAAGAGTAGTAGGTCTTAGTATTGGTAGAGTAACATTTTAAAATACAAGTGACACTAGATTGCTTTAAAAAGTTAGGATAAACAGACCATTTCTCTAAAGAAAAACTAACTTTTGTCATTCTGTCTACAACTAAACACATTCAAAATGTATTCTCTACAGAGAAACTACATTCAGGTAGTCAAGACAGGAAATATACAATAAATAAATAAATAATGGTTTCTTCACTCCTGAGAACCATTTTAAATTCCTCATCTTTTTGGAAGATCAAAATAAGGAGTAAAATGGAAAGATCTTCTAGATTTAATTAGGAAATCTCTGCTCTAACTATTATAGAGCATGTCCTAGACGTTCTTTCTTAGACTAATTTTCCTAATATTAAAAATGTATCAGTGTTCAAGCAGATCAGATCAGAATAAAACGAGTTTTTCTATTGCACTGAAACCTCCTCTCTGGATAAGAAAGATACCCATAGACATGGAGGAATACATTGTCCCTTTTGTGATCATTACTGCAGAACAAATAAGGTACATAGGTAAGAGATCTCTCTGTATTGCCTTGGGAATGGCAGTGCAGATGCCAGACAGTGTTGAGAGCAGCAAGTTGTTGAATTCTCTGTCACATGCTACTCACTAATGCAGACAGTTTCTTTCTGAGGACACAGTTCTGCTGTTCAGCCAGACAGTATTTTCCCAATGGATGTAGATGTAACATCTACATCTGCCTTCACACACATCATTTCTAGGCACCAGACCCCACCACAGCATTCAAGCACATGAATTAGAGGGATGGACAAACCAGTATGCAGAAACTGTGCTAGTCAGGAATACAAACTGAGGATAGAGATGCTTCTTCAAGACCAACGTGAATCTCCTATTCAGGTTTTGTAGCCTGGAACTCTCTTTTCATGGAGTAGGAGCCTAAGTGTTTTCTTTTAAACACTGTCAGCCATCGTGTGCTCTTCTTAAATGTCAGCTATGTGGACCCGGATGCTTCTTCTCCACATATACATTGTAGGGAAGAAAATATGATCTTCCTTATCATTATTATTATTATTATTATTATTATTATTATTATTATTATTATTATTATTATTTAATATTAGTAGTAGTATCTTATTACATTATTATACTTATTATATTAGTGTTATACTACTACAGATTACTACTGTGTGTTTTTGGTTCGAACCCATCAGCAATCAAAAGGAAGTCCTGACTCTGTTTTGATTAGAATCTAAACTTCCAAATTCTCTAGCTAAAAAATAAATTATTCACACTGCTTTACTCCTTTCAATTTGTTCAACTCTGTTTCAAGTGTAATATTTCTGTTTCTACAAGCAAAAATTTACACAGACCAAATGCAGATGCCAAAGGATGTTTGTTTATGTCTTTCTACACAAGTATCCCTTTGTGGATGTAAACATACATGTCGTGCAATTACATGTGTGATTTTCTCGTGAAACACAATAGCTTGCATTTGCAGAAAGGTGGCTGCTGTACTGTAGGCATGAATTCTGCCAATACATTTGTGCCTGCAAGAGCACCTGTAACTTCAGGACTGCAAGCAGACAGGAAAGTTAGAAGTGCCAAAACAGTGAAAATGGATACACGGTTCCCAGACTGGAGGGAGAATTGGCACATCTTGTATGAGGTAAAGTGTGAACTTGCATGATAATGCCAGCTACTATGATCGTAAACAATATTTTTGTAAATAGTTAAAAGCAATTCAAGTGGATCAGTATTGCTCATTGGTCTCTGACCTGCAACGTAAAAGTAATACATGACAACAGAGCTAGAAAGGAAAATAAGACAGCAGTCACTATGTAGGAATGCTCAAACTGTAGAGATGAACTATATGAGATGGAAAGCATGAAAATGGGGGATAAAAAAAAAAGAAAGCTGCAATTCCAAAATAGAAGCGACAGCAGATGTTTAAAGACAGAGAGAGAAACTGAGATATGGGAATTGAAAAGTGTAATTACAAAAATGAGAGGTGATGTTTTGGCCATCATACAATACAGATACAAAAGAATTTGTCTAAATTTGATGTGCCACCAGCACTGAATTTCTTAAAAAGCAAGAATGTCAGTAATTAAATGCCAATGACAAATTCTGGGAAGAGATTTTATCCATGTAGAATGCGAAATACCATTTTGGCCTAAGTCCTGAACAGCAAAAGTTGGCTAGCTGGTGTAAGATACACACTCCTTTAAAGAGCAGTTCCACCAGAGAGCTCTGCATCTTTGCAAATGGTCTGTGTCCTCAGAAGATAGCTGCAGCAACCTCCTCTTGTGCTCAGCATGGTGGATATGGTCTGTGGGCTCCGGGACTGCCCCTCCTTGTAGCCTCTGCCCAGGACCCAGGGTTAGACGAGTATCTGTCCCCATAGGGGTTAACCTGGGACTCTATAGGCTAAGGAGTGCTGAGGAGGCAGCAGCAGACAGAGGGGTAATTTGCTTCATACACCAATATTATGAGGGCAGGGCAACAGGGACACATTCAAGCTGACTTTAAATGACTTGGGTCAAAGAAGCGTGGTGGCCGGAGCGGAAAGCTTATCCGGTGCTGATTATCAGATGCTGTTTATCAGGACAAGCAGGGCTCTGCTGCTGGTGCCCCCTCCCAGCACTCCCCACTGTGCAGCAGACCCCAGGGAGAGCCTGCCCATCTGATCTCAGCCTGCTTCCTAATAGCTTTGGCAGCAATGGCTGTGAGATAATAGGTCTGATCTCCCTTACGAGATCTCTTTTAAATGCCAGATATAAATCTAAATTGATACCCAAGATGCCATTTAATCTCTCTCAGTTGAAAACTCAGGCTTACCAGGACAGTAATTTGAAAAGGTTTGCATTTTATGGAAAAGAACCCTATTATAAATTTTGAATATTCTCATTTCTGAAATTTAATTTACTTACCACTAACTTTTCTGGTAAAAGAGAGAAGACAGAAATCCTGTTCTCTTTTATTTATACATATAGCATATTCTGTTTCTAGGCCCTTTTATTTAACATTGTGGGTTGTAAATATTTACAAGACCACTCAGAAAAGCTAAGAAATGAGATGGGCATGTAGTGTTTTCTCACAAGTGTTTTCTGTCCCTTACCAATGGAAATTAACCTCTTCTCAGCCTCCTTTAGCACTAAGCTGCCCTTCTTAGAAGGAAATGTCACAGTGCAGCATTTCAGAGAAGAATGCTGCAGCATTGCCTTCAGTTAAAAGTCATTAAACTGTTCTCATGGTTATTCTTCATCCTGTTACTTATGCATCTCCAGTTGTGACTGCATACTGAAGAGCTTTACTTGAGCTACCTGCAGGGACAGGCAATATTCCTACATAGGTGACTTTGTATGAGAAGACTAAAAATTGTTTATTTATTTATGGTTCATTTCATTATTACGTTCATTAAAGCAGTAGCTTCCCAGGGTTCCCAGCTTTATAACATTTGTTTAAGCCAAGCTTATCTACAACGTCCAAACAAAGAACTCATAATTAGTAATTACTGGTCCGCCCCAAATGCCGTTTATCCTTGTTAAGGCATGTACAAATATTAACTTGCTTTACTTTTCAGGAGATTTTTGAATGTTCAGGTTTTTCTAAATATATGTGTAACGGACCAGTAGAGTCAAGATGACAGTCTAGTGTGCTATAACTCTGAAGGATATGGGTTAAGCACTCAGCAATCAGACTGTTAAAAGTAGTGTGCTAAATCTTTTGGAATTTCTTAGCTGATTTATTTTGCCAAAATGTCTATTGGATTAGCTGTTCAGCAATTCTGAAAATTAAGCCAATTACTACACTACTAACGGTTAGAACCCTTTCTTAGTTCTAGTACAAGCTTTTATCTTTTGGTACTAGGCAGAAGAGGAGGGCAAGTAGTCTGGATCTAAAGAAGTGGCACAGTGCCAGCGCAAGAAAACGTGAGTCACTCCCCTGGATATAAAGCCTTTTTATATAATTATGTAAATGCAACAATGTTTTTCATCAGGTTATGTAGAAAATGGATACTGGGCATGTGCTTAGTGAACCATCTGAGCGGAAAGCATTAGAATAATAAGTAGGTTAGATTGAGGACAGCTATTTTTTATAGTCACTTTCATTCTCTTGTAGCATTGCAGTAAGAGTATTAAAAGAATACAAACATCATATTAAAATAGATTATTTGAAATATGCTAATTAAGGGGCAAACAAAATATATGAAAAGAGGCAATGTGTTGCAATCAGAGGTAATGGAAAACTGGAAAGTACTTTCCCAGTAGCTATACGACCATGGACACAAATGAGACATGCTAAATGAGAAAAACTTTCGGGGGGAACACTAAGAAATTTGTATCTAACAGTCAAAGACCTGTGCACAGTATTATTGGGCTTGTTCACCTGCTGCAGAAATTTCATATTTCTGCATGAAGAGATTGCATAAATATGTTTATGAAATAAACATGTTCTTCCTGTGTTCTCAGTTATATATGAACGAATGAAACAGGCAAGGAGATTCAAAGCATAAAAAGATTATTTCTACTTCTTACAGAGCACAAATCCTTAATTTAGGTTTGTATAGCTGTCTGGCACCATGTAAGTTCTTAGGACTTTCCAAAAATAGAAGAACTTCCTGATAGTGTAAATCTACATATATATTTATTTATTTATTTATTTATTTTTTGTGCTAGGCGGTAATCCCTTTGCATCCATTTCACTAAAGAGAATCCCTCTTGTTTTAGCAAACTAAAATAAAATGAAAGAAGAAGGTCACTGATGAATCTTTAGATGTTTAACAATAGGTATTTAGCTCCAAATAAATAAATAATAGCAATGAATTATCTTAAATTAGCTGTGCTTTTTTTTTTTTTTTTTTTTTTTTTTTTCCACAGCTACTGCATATAGCAATAATATTTATAGCAGTACCATTCCCAGTCCATCATAGACACGCATTTTTCAAACAAGCTAAGTAAAATTACTCTCCTTTAGCAAGGAGAAAATCAGCACTTTTATAACATCTGTTAAAAAAAATCTTTTTGTATTGTCTTCATCTTCTCTGAATACCTGACATCCTTCAGTTTCAGGAGTGAACTTTTTGGGAGTCATTTCTGGCCACCAAATTGCCAGTCTCCAGTCAGCTTTTTTCCAGTGATACAGTTTAGCACTAAGTGAACTGGGATGGAGATGCGTCAAAATCCTGATACTTGAGAAATGGCAAATAAGTGAAACACAAAACACCATGGCAAATGAACAAAATGTTGGAAGAGAATCTACACAGGTAGCTCAACAGTACTTCACAATCTTATCTTTGAATCTGTATTTACTTGGCTTTAGAAATTAATTTGAAAAGGTGCTCACTAAAAGCTGAAACATACACAATATGTATTCTTGGACACCCTGTCTCATTTCAAGAGTTGCCTGCTTTAAACAGCTGCTCAGTAGCTTTTGTAGTATAAGTTATGATGTATTTCTCAGCATTATAACTGTTCTCTATCTAGGCAGCTAATATAATCCATTACCTTTACTTGCAGTTTACAACCAGAAACAGAGGAAATTAAACAGCTGTCTGCCTTGCCTGGTCTCTTGGAGGACCCTTCTGTTGTGGGTCCCAGTATGCTGTGTTGTGCTGAGGCTCAAAGAAGACCAGGTATTGAACTGCACAATGGTGCACCACCTGCAATATCACACCAGCCAAGGTTCCCTGATTCCCATCCATAAGCTGATGCATCGACTGGAGAGCCAAGGAATGGTCAGCAAGACTTACTTGCCTTTTAATGGTCCCATATGGCCATTGAGAAAGTCTAATGGAGAGTGTGGAGGCTTTGATGATGCTCATCACAAAGAGTTAGTCATCAAACTGGGACATTGAGTGGAAACATGGGAACCTGATCTAGCCAGTAGACAACTTCCATCTGAAGGATCACAGCACTTTACAGAAGATGCCAATATAGTGTACACTGGATAGACTCCCAGATCCAAACTGTTTCCTGGGGTCCAATATTCATCACCACTCTCTACAAAATGCAGGGGTGGTTGAAAAGGGAAGAAGAGGATGCCATGATGCCTGTGCATACTTTGTCTGCTCAGCACACACCCAAGATGCAGAACAAAGAGGGTCAATATACTCCTCTGCTTGATGAGCTTTAATGTGCATCTTTCAGCTCAGTGCTGTAGCCGCTAACCCAGAGGGTTTTCTGAAATGGGACTCTTAATAGAATATACTTTAAACACTCATTAGTACTGGGACTGGAATCCAGGCTTCAAAATCCCAAGTGACTTCCTCATCCATTAGTCTGTAGAGCTTTACAATGGCTATTTAATTATTCTGTTCAACAGTAAGAGTAATTGAGAAAACCTTACCCTATATTCTGTCAGTTAGAGAATTCAGCTCAGAGGGATTTAAGATTTCATCACACAGAAGAGACAGGTGTCTCCTATGCTAGGGGACATTCATAACCCTTAGGATTATTTAATAAGTGAATTTTTGGGTAGTGGCACCTCTGTTTCTGAAGAAGGCATAAGGGGAGGAGAAAAACTGGGTAATGATCTATAACAATGCCTGTTGCAGTTGGCTGTGATGGTAAGAGAGGTAGGAGAAATACTGAAGATCAACTGATTGTTTCTTGACAGGCATAGACATAAGGTTGGAGCTTACCCTAACATTATGTGCAAGTCTTTAGCCCTGGGCACCCCCAAAACTGTTTCCCACAGCATTCTCCTCAAGAAACTGGCTGCTCTTGGCTTGGACTGGCGCACGCTTCGTTGGGTTAGAAACTGGCTGGATAGCCGGGCCCAAAGAGTCGTGGTGAATGGAGCCAAGTCCAGTTGGAGGCCAGTCACTAGTGGCGTCCCCCAGGGCTCGGTGCTGGGGCCGGTCCTCTTTAATATCTTCATCGATGATCTGGACGAGGGCATCGAGTGCACCCTCAGTAAGTTCGCAGATGACACCAAGTTAGGTGCGTGTGTCGATCTGCTTGAGGGTAGGAAAGCTCTGCAGGAGGATCTGGATAGGCTGCACCGATGGGCTGAGGTCAACTGCATGAAGTTCAACAAGGCCAAGTGCCGGGTCCTGCACCTGGGGCGCAATAACCCCAAGCAGAGCTACAGGCTGGGAGAGGAATGGTTGGAGAGCTGCCAGGCAGAGAAGGACCTGGGAGTGATGGTGGATAGTCGGCTGAATACGAGCCAGCAGTGTGCTCAGGCAGCCAAGAAGGCCAACGGCATCCTGGCTTGTATCAGAAACAGTGTGACCAGCAGGGCTAGGGAGGTGATCGTCCCCCTGTACTCAGCTCTGGTGAGGCCGCACCTCGAGTACTGTGTTCAGTTTTGGGCCCCTCGCTACAAGAAGGACATCGAGGTGCTTGAGCGGGTGCAGAGAAGGGCGACAAATCTGGTGAGGGGCCTGGAGAACAAGTCCTACGAGGAGCGGCTGAGGGAGCTGGGCTTGTTCAGCCTGGAGAAGAGGAGGCTCAGGGGTGACCTTATCGCTCTTTTTAGGTACCTCAAGGGAGGCTGTAGCGAGGTGGGGGTTGGCCTGTTCTCCCACGTGCCTGGTGACAGGACGAGGGGGAATGGGCTTAAGTTGCACCAGGGGAGTTTTAGATTGGATATTAGGAAGAACTTCTTTACCGAAAGGGTTGTTAGACATTGGAACAGGCTGCCCAGGGAAGTGGTGGAGTCACCATCCCTGGAGGTCTTTAAAAGATGTTTAGATGTAGAGCTTAGGGATATGGTTTAGTGGGGACTGGTAGCGTTAGGTCAGAGGTTGGGCTCAATGATCTTGAGGTCTCTTCCAACCTAGAAATTCTGTGATTCTGTGAAAACCAAGGCCTTGAAGCCTTGAACCCTGATCTTACGCATTTTAATAATTCCCCCCAAAAGAAGGGATCCTGACCAACCTTTTGAATACCTACCTCCTACTTACTGTTTTCTCAGTAAAAGAGGATATGGGGAACACAAATAAAGGAGGGACTAATTGGTCGGTATTTACGTATGCACTTGGATATTCAAGATGAAATAACGGAGTTACAAACAGCAGAATATATAAACCCTTGCTTAAAACTGCATCAACACAACATAGCTGGCAAATGGCCAATATGATGCCAAGGTTCCTAGGAAGATAAGCAATACTACAGACCAGTAAACATGTTGTCTGGACAGCAAAAGTGAGTGAAAACTATAATAAAAGATGGAAGTAATACATACATGGATCACTATGGTTCAAGGAAAGAATCAACATTTTTTCTTGCCCTTAAGAAGGAGCCATATCTAAGAATTAGTTGGATTTCCTTGAAAAAAAAAAAAAAAAAAAAAAGAACACAAGTGTGACAAGTGTGTTAAGAAAGCAGAAATATTTAATATATTTGGATTTTCAAAAGGCAATTCAGCGGGAACCTGAAATCAAGTTCTCTTTGTGGTAAATAATCATTACTTTTTTTCCCCCTCTGTATAATTTTCCTTAAACATTAAAATAAACTGTTATGTGGTAAGGCCACACCACGTATATTTACTAAATCATTTTGTTTACCGAGGCAGAATAGTGAGCCACTGCAACAAAACATTTCCAACTTTAATTCTAACAATTTTGTTGTTGTTTTTTGTTTGTTTGTTTTTGTTTTTCTGCATATCAACTTTAAGATTACTTTAATAAGTACTAAGAGGATGCATAGCAGCCCTGATAGTCTTATCTGCTCATCCACTAAGGCCCTACTGCAAGTAAATGAAATAAAAGTAGCTGAATATGAACAAACTTTGCACTAAAATATACTGTACTTATATTTTGAGGGTGTGAGTCATGTGGCAGGAATACCTCTCCTAAGATGGCTAGGTAGCTTCACAGTCACGGAAACAAAATTCAGTGACTAGTCAGTGGACAAAGGGAGAGAGACACCCAGCAAACTTCAGGGAACTAAATCCTGATATATATATATATGTATATATATATATTTCTTTTCTGGTTTTGGAGGAAGACTCTTCACATCAATAAGTTAGCTGAATAATCAGATCAACCAGATTTTAAAGTGAAAAATGAACTGACTTTTATCGAAAACAGTTGCTTTATCAAGGATGACACGCAGAATCATCTTTTGTACAGTACATTTATTTCTTCCTTTCCCTGGCACCCTATTTGCATAGAGTTGCAATAGCTCGAGTTTTATACATAATTATATGCAATTGAAGGCTGATTGTGGTTTGTTTGTTTGCTTTACGTTTGTTTATTTTAATATATATATTTTTAAAGGAGATAGGATCCTTAAGTCACTGACAGCTGATCAATAATTTTAATGCAGCATTTTTCATCACATTCCCAAAAGGAATCTTATGCCCAATATTAGTTTGCCATGGGGGCTGTGGGGTGGGGGTGGGGGGAGAGTAAAGGAAGTCTCATGTTTTAGGATTTTGCTCCTTTTCCATTGCAGACTGTCTCTTTCAGTAAAGTGGATTTGGGAATCAGTTTTAGCTGACAATATTGAATTCAATTACATTAACAGAGAAGATGTAGAAGGATTATTGATAGTGGAAGAGAAAAAGAGGAACAATCCTAAGAAATGCTGATCTTACCAAAAGAGAAGAACTTCTGTAGTGGAGATACTCAGTTAATGAAACATAAGCCAAATCCACTTTGTATATTAATTTCTCCTTTGAATTCTCTCTCTTTCATCTAACAGGAGCAACATTAGGAGCACAAAAAGAATTGTGCTCATCTTGTAACCTTATAAATCTAAGAAAAATAAAGGAGAAATGAAGAAATTGAACTTCAACATTTGCAGCTAGACTATTTATATCCAATCTATAAATATATAGGACATTGTTTTGCAAACTCTTTGTTTTACTGTACTACCTCATATGACTAAGCCAAACACACACACACACACACACACACACACACACACACACAAGATCTATTTTATATTTAGTTACAGCTTTTTGCAGCACTCAGTATTGCTGAAAAGACAGCTTTCTACTTCTATACTGCTTCTAATAAGTATTTGTATTTTGCAGATGAGTTGCAAATGCTTTGATTTTAGTTTGGGGGAGTGGAATCAAAAATTACTGAGGCATCAGAGAACTGGGTAATCTCTTCCTAAACAGAGAGCTGCCATGACACAGTATGTTTTCTATCCCATTATATGTATAACCATACCTTCATTCATTTGCTTAATTCATCAGCCTACATTCTAAGTGTAGTGCTCCTATATAAAGAAACTTAGCTGAAGTTCCTAATATTGCTGTATCAGTTAAGCCAGGTTTTTCTCTGAAGTGGCTTTAAAATTTGGCTGCCAATTTTTTCATGGATATTGTTGCCACTTTAAAAAGGTGTACACTT